>NC_056728.1:1541443173-1541568173 GCF_019279795.1 Protopterus annectens | reverse complement strand
CATTCACGCATGTCGCCACACAGAAGACGCTCTAACTGATCATCATTGCTAGTACCACTAGTAATACTGTATAGCCATTTGGAAGCTCTGGTTTTGCCATTTGTTTCACTAAAAGACACACTTATTATGCATCAAAATCATATTATGGTTGTGTTATAATTCAATGAAAAGTAAAGCCAATTCTGTTTTCAAAGAAAAGTAATATTTTCTATCATTTTTTATATGTTGTAGCAAAATACACATATTTTCCATGCTCTGAGATGCATGCCCATATTTAACATTCAATTATCTGTTTCTCCTACATGCCATTATGCTGTGCAACGTAGAACAAAAATAAGATTTTCAAATGGGTCTTCTGAAAATTTCATTAGAATATCTTAAGATATATTGTCATTTGAAGTTATGGAGGAATTCGGTTTGGAATGACCTTTGTAAATTGAGAGAGGAGTATTTTCAAAACATGAAAATAAATTGCAGCTTTCATTTCTGTTCAGATTAAAATTACAAAAGCTATCAAAACATAAACATAAAATTGAGGTGTGAGTCCAGATTTAAATGCAGTGTATCTTCCTGTACAAACGTGATCTTTTCAGTCTTTTTATATTTTGATTCTCATATATGATTGTTACATTTTTTTTCATTAAAATTCAATAAGTATCTTTTCCTTTGTCTTTAAACTTAAAACTAGTGAAGGAGTAGTGGGCTGTAAAAGGCATTTTTCTTGATTTTATATTCTAGTAAACTAAGCTTAGTTTTTTTTCAGTAATCATTTTGCATAAATTAAAGTGAATCTCTATCTGTGCCACTGGCTTGTATTTAAAGAACTGTTGCATGACAGCAAAGCTTGCATTGATTTACACTTGTTTCCATAATGTGCATAAGTATTTGCTTTTTCTTGAAATTTTCATTCTTATAGATGTTGCTTTATTCTCTGTGTTGATTTCAATAAGCTGAATTGTTTCTGTCTTTGCATATAGGTTGTTTACTTATAAATTTAACTTACACTTGTTAAGGTATTTGCTGTGATAACCTCATCTTCAGTAGAACTTTTTACTAGATTAGAATGCATTCACAAGCTATGCCACTATGGACATGGAGTGTGGCTTTACATGGGTGACCAAACATCTGTCTCATATCTGCCTTGAAATAGCTGGTACTGTCTATAATTCTGCTATGTGTTGGACAGGCATTGGCCCATTTCTAGTACCACAGACTTACCACAATGATTTGCAAATTAATATATTGTTTTGTTGTCGCATCTGCTGTCAGAGCTGCCCCCACCCCTTCCCTGATTTCTGCATTTTCCAGACTCCCGTGTTGGTCTGCTTTCCAGGATGCATGCCCACCTTTTGCAAATTCCTGGATCTGCCATTGGAATACTTGCTTTTTACTTTCTATCTGGGCATTGCATTTTAAGTATTGGGAATGCTGAAGGTTTGTAATGTTATTTTGATCTTGTTTTTAAATAAACTCCAAAAAAAGCCAAACAGTGCTTAAGGTCCACCAAACACAAAACGATAAAAAACACTGCTGCGTCTGGATTCACACACAATCCACTTTATTAAATAATTCCACACGTTTAGATTGAGCTCTTTCTTCCCTCTAACAAGGGATTTCATCAGAATCTAATTTTCCCTCTCATTTCTCCCCTTAAATACTCAATTACAACTATGATAAATTAATGACATCATCCAATTTTATACTTAATTAGTATACAAAATCCTTGTTATTTTAAAATACTGTATAAAAATACTATGACGTTCTGTTAAAATAAGTTGCAATTCATAAAATACTTTATTTTAAAAACTTGATACTACAATCTCATATGTAGTATTTATTTCATAGATTCTACTTTTTTATAAAGCAAGGGCTTGATAGATATTATGTCATTTAACCCAGGGGCTTGGCTTGCTTGTAACTTAATTTGCCACCTCACTCCTCTTTCTTCTATGTGGCTTTTAAAGTTTCCACCCTTGGGATTTTGTAATACTCTTTCTAAAATTGCAAACCTAAATGCAGAATAATTCAGGCATACTGTTGAATGCTTATACAAGGCATTATTCATATTTTAGTAGGTATTTGATATGTGTGCTCATATATCCTGTCCCTTAATCGTCTCTCAGTTTTACCTACTTAGTAACTGGGACAGGTTTTACATATAGCTAAATAAATCACTCCTGTAGTCTGACAATTTCCCTTCTCAAATCTTACCATGGTCCTTAAAGAATTATTTATAATAATATTCTTTTCAGTATAAATGTATCTACATTGGGAGCAACTCCAACACTTTAAGGTCCCAAACTTTCCCTTATTTTTGGAACACCTTCAAAGGACTTTTTTAAGTTAGGTCCTATTTTATAGACAAAATTTGGTTTAGGGCCCCCAATAGCCCATAATTTCAGGTTATTTCTTAAAATAGCCCAGTTGTTCTTCACTATTTTTCCACTTCATTTGCTTTCCCTCCAAAAGGAACTACCATAGCTCTTTCAAATCCTTTATTTTCTTCCCCACTCCTGTGTGTATCTTCCCTTAAAGCACTTAGGTTTCCTGATAGGGGCTTGTACTTTTTCCCCCATTTGTTCCTTACATAACTAATGTATTCATCAATTATTTTAATGGGGTACCCCCTTTCTTGGAATAACTTAGCTGTTATCAATAATTCTTCATCCACATCTTCTTCATTGGAAGTCATCCTGGCTATCCTAATCAGTTGTCCTTTAATAATACTATTTTTTTGTTGTACAGGATGACTACTGGTATATTGTAAATATGAATTACTGAAGGATGGTTTCCTATATACCTTAGATTTAAAAGAACACTTGTCCTTTTGGATGTATGTATCTAAATAATGTATATCTTTCTCTTTATAATCATATGTGAATCTCAAAAACTCTGTATTATCATTAAGGTATTTCACCAAATATTGGATCTTGTTTTCTGGACCCTTCCATAAAATAAAAATATCATCCAGAAACCTTACATATAAATTCATATACTGAAAGAACTCACTTTTGAACACCTTATTGTGTTCCCACTATAACAACACAAGATTGGCATATATGGGGGCACATGATGCCCCCATAGCTACCCCCTTGTGCTGTTTGTAGTATTCTCCCTCAAAAAATATGTAGTTGTGGTCCAACACTATCTCCATAAATTATATAATCAATTCTATTTTGTCATTCATTAGTTTGGTATTCCTATGTAAACTCTCTTGAAACCATTCCAAACCTTCTTTTTTGGGATAGATGTGTACAAATCAACTATATCTATAGTTAAAAAAATTATATCTTTATCCCACAAATCTTTACCTATCCTTCCTAAAAAATCCCATGAATCTTTCAGTAAATGATCTGCATTCACTACTTGTTTTTTCAGCCAACTATCTATTACTACTCCAAAAGGGTATGTTTTAGATCCCCGTCCGTCCACTATAGGTCTAAATGTCAAGTTTTCAAGTCCCTTATGTATCTTGGGTATCCCAAACATAGTAGCCACAATTGGTTTCTTTACTTTCAAAAAGTTATATACATCTTCTGATATTCTTTCTTCAATAAGGTATTCTTCTAAATAAAAGTCTACCCTTCTATGGCTGATATTTATCTCATTTACTGAGGATAAAGAATAGGTGAGTGAGTCGTTTAACATTTCAAACATTTTTGGGGAGTACTCTGAGGTGTCATAAAAGACCATTCCACCCCCTTATCTGGACACATCACTCTAATAGTCTTATCTTCTCTTAATGACTTCAAAACTTCATTTTCTTTTTTACTCAAATTCATGTTCATGGGAATATGTTGTTCTTTACTTTTCAACCTATATATATCTTCCATAACCGCTTTTCCCAAAATATTTAATGTCGGGTCTAGTGGTGGATTAAACACACTTTTATTCTTGAGTTCATTACTATACTTTCTCCTTTCATTTATCTTTTGGTCATGAAACATATAAGCTAAATTTAATTTCCTTGAAAACATTTTTAACTCAATAATTGTTTCTGTATAATCAAACTGTCTCGAGGGTACAAATTTCAATCCTTTCATACAAAGGAAAAATGTTCTTTACTTAACTCAATTCCTGCAAAGTTATAAATATGATATCCTTGCAGTGTATACATCACCCCTTCCTGGACAATATTATCTACCATCTCTCCTTTTTGTTCCTGTTCTTTTTGTTCCACCATCCTTCCTAGTCGTCCCTTTCTTCTTCTAGTCCCACATCCCATTCCTGTTGGTATTGAAAAGGTTGTGGTTCATATATTTGTTTGTTATAATGTTCCTCATTGAAATTTCTCCCATTTCTATTATATCTTTGTTTCCCAAAATATACTTTTCTATTCTTTCCTATTGTGTATTTATTTTCTTCTCCTTTTTTATCATCTTTCAACACCTATGCCCTATTGTCTTTATATTCGTTCAAGTCCCTTTGCATTTTTTTACATTTAGTTTCAAATAGTTTATTACACTTAAAATCTATATTATCCATTTTCCTAAAATATAATCCTTCATATTCTGAAAATAAAAGATCCTTTTTAATTTTTTCATTTAATATTTCTGCTTGCCCTATAAGCTTACTAAGTTTCATATCATTACTTTTAATAATTTTTTCCATTATTTCCAAACCATACCTATTAAACATTTCCACAAATTCAGCTATCAATTTGTCATCGTAGTCTATACCAAAAGGAAACTTATAAACCCTCAATCCTCTAGGAACAACTTTTTTTATAATACATTCAGATAGATATCCATTTTCAAGTTGTAATTTTTTAATGGAAAACATTTTAGTTTCAAAGGCAAAAATCATTTCTTTAACAGTGCCTTCTAATTTTTCCATATTACCATTAGTTACACTTTGTATTTTGTCCGATACTATATTGTCCGGGAACACAAACCATTTACCCAGCAAATAATCCAAAGACGTACCACAATTATTTGCAAATGAATATATTGTTTTGTTGTCGCATCTGCTGTCAGAGCTGCCCCCAACCCTACCCTGATTTCTGCATTTTCCAGACTCCCGTGTTGGTCTGCTTTCTAGGAAGCACGCCCACCTTTTGCAAATTCCTGGATCTGCCATTGGAATACTCGCTTTTTACTTTCTATCCAGGCATTGCATTTTAAGTATTGGGAATGTTGAAGGTTTGTAATGTTATTTTGATCTTGTTTTTAAATAAACTATGCTTTGTCTGTATCATTTAATGTGTGTAATGTTTTCATGTAAGCTGCAGATTTCTCTTTTTCATTTATTTAGGGGAAATAGTTCATCTTGTTTGAGGCTAATAAGTTTACAGAAGGATGACAGTACTGTAGCTGGATCACTGCAGTTATAAACCGGTGTCAACTAAAATTTTCAAGCTCACTTAGTAGTATCAGTGGAGTAACTAGGGTGGGGTGAAGGGTGCAGCTTCCCTAGGGACAAGGTATCAGGGGGCATGATCAGCAGTACTGGCATTCAGTTTCTGAATGCTAATACTGCATTTGGTCATGTCTGAAGAGCTTCAGTGCTCCATATGTGGTATATGCCAATACTGCATTTGGTGAAGCACTCAGCGGTCCCTGTATGGTATAGATGTGCAGCAAGCCACTAGCTATGTTCATAGCAAGTGGTATGTTACTATTTAAAAGGGATTTTTGAGGATCCTAAACATCTGGGGAAACAAATTGGGGCAACTGCACAGGGTGTCAGAAGACTTAGCTATGGCAATGACTAGTGAAGATTGATCAGAGTCATGGAAAGTTCTAGATCATAATTTCTAGACTATATTATTTTCGGTTCTGATGTGGTAGATATTAAACATCATATAGTTATTATGGGTCAGTGATCTCTAATGATGTTGTAAAAAAAGACCTGAAATAAACTTGTTTGGAAGTTAATATAACATCTAGTGTTAGATTTTTATTGGTTATATAGTTTGGACTGGTTCATTCCCTAACTATTTTGGTCATATTGTATTAAGGTTGCTAATCATTGTACCTGAGTTCTGTAATTGCTGCTCCAGTCAATGTTAATATCTCCAGTTAATATAAGCTTATAGTCTTTAGTGCATATAAGTATTCTATTTACTGCATCTTTCGGTCAGAGCCATACTAATGTGGAGGCACAGGGGGTGGACCGCCCCGTGTGCTAACAGTAAGGAGGTGCAACCTTGACTTTTAAAAGCTTTTCATGTTTAAAGAAAACCAGAGCCAGATCCTTTTAAGGGCTTTCTTCTTTAAGAATGTCATCTGCATCTGTGTGTCTCTGTGTGTGTCGAAGCACACATTTGTTGCTTACCCCTTTTCCATGTTCTGCTTGCAGAATTTAAGTACAAGACATTCTTGCTGACTGGACAGTCATCCATCCATGGGAAACCTGTTGCTTACTCCTTTTCCATGTTCTGCATGCAGAATTTAAATATGAGATGTTATTGCTGTCTGGACAATCATTCCGTCCATCAGTAACACATTGCTGACTCCTTTTCCACATTCCCTGAGCTGAATTTAAATACAGAACTTTCTTGTTGCCTGAACTATCCATCATCTATCATTCCATCCATTGGTAAGAGTGAGTGTGTGTGTGTGTGTGTGTGTGTGTGTGTGTGTGTGTGTGTGTGTGTGTGTGTGTGTGTGTGTGTGTGTGTGTGTGTGTGTGTGTGTGTGTGTGTGTGTCTGTGTAAAATGCCCTAGTTAGGGATGGCAGGTTAATTAATTTCCTCAAGCTCAAGCCCTGTGCCTCCTGAATCCTCTACACCAACTACCAAACCAGTAAAAAAATGAGTGTCAGGATGTTTTCAAGGAACTGAGTTTCAATGCATTTTCAAAAAATTGTGAGCTTCAAGGGAAGAGAATCTTACTGCTGTGCTGTTCATGATAAGTCTATTTTCAATGTGCAACAGTTTTGGTGAGCAAATAGTCACAGCACAGCGGGTACCATACTTGCTTTTGATGCAGAGGGCTGTGGGTTCTGCTCCCACAAAATGTAGGTGGATTACTGATACTGTATTGCACTTGTGAGGGGGGTGTGCTGCAGTCCTGAGTGTGTCCTCCTTTGAATGAGATGCTTAGTAACTATGAACCTGTTGTTGGTTTATGTAACATACGTAATTTATTCTTCAAGGGCAGCAGACAGTGAATTTGTACATGAAACACTGAAATGTAAAGTTATTTGCTAGCAACAACCTCTTCATTAGTTACAGATCTCTTTAATGTGCTATTATTCAGATGACTTACTTCTACAGAGATTGTGCATATTAACTGATATTTGTGGATTATAATGACAGAAGTTTGTGAGGTCTTTTATGGTTGAAATGTTCTGAAATGGGCGGTTTTGTCATTATTGGGCCATACATTTTGTTTCGTTGCTTAATGGAAAAATTTTCAAAACTTTATAACACACTGTAACAAGTTGTGCTGTATTATACAAGGAATATAATTTAATACAATCAGGAAAGTAAATCAAAGAACACATGCATGTATGCATGGTCCTAAAAATGTGTCCAAGGGGCCTATGGTTTGAAAACAATTCAAACTAGGAGGACTATGGCTGACCAAGTTCACAGATGACTGCAAACTGGGTGCCATAATCGACTCACTGACTGACACAAGAATCCTCCAAAAGGGTCTCACAGAGACGGATAACTGGTGCCAGAGCCATGGCCTAAAGCTAAATGCCAAAAAGTGCATAGTCATCCCCTTTGGGAAAAACAAAGTGCCCACAAATTACCACATAGGTGGTAATCCATTAAGTACGGAAGAAGTAATTAGGGATTTGGGGACCCAAGTAGAGAGCAATCTCTCCTTTGACAATCACATTACCAAAGTGGTTAGAAAGACCTTCTATATAGCCCACCTTATCACAAAAGGGTTCACATCTAGATCAAGAGAGGTCATTGTGCCCCTCTACTCATCACTCATCAGGCCCATAATTGAATACAATGCCCCATTTGGGATGTACCTTACCCAACACCTGCAGCAACTGGAAAGACCCCAAAAGTACCTCACCAAGAGGATCAAGGGACTCAAACAGATGCCCTATGCAGTTAGGCTAAAGAAACTCCAGCTCTACTCAGTTGCTTACCACCTACTCAGAGGCGATCTGTGCCTGACGTATAAAGCCATGTCCAACCCAGAATTAATGGACATGCTCCACCTCAGGAAATCCAAATCCCTTAGAGCTACACGCTCCAGGGACTTAAACCTCAGCACAGAAATAAATAGGACATGCTGGAGGGACAGATTCATATCCCAGAGGCTCCCCTCACTCTGGAACAAAATCCCAGTCCAAGTTAGGCAGAGTCCGTCAATGACCCTCTTCAAGAGAAATCTTGACGAGTGGATGGGAGATCGTAGGTTTACCCCTAGAATCTCTTCTGTGTCCCTAGTAGACAGAGGCACAGTCAACTAACCTCAAAAGGGCTATCTTCTGTGACCTACTATACAGAGGCACAGTCAACTAATCTAAAAGGGTGGTGAAAGCCAAATGCACTCTGGCTAGGGTTATAAATGCCCTAGGGCAGATAGCCTAGTATCAACCTATGAACCTATGAAACACCAAACTTTATCCACCACTGTCCAGATGCATTTTCTTTGAATGTGGGTTTAAATGCCATTTCAATGAATGTGTGTTTCAAGGTCAGAGAAGTTTACTGTTAATGCTGTCTGTTTTCATTGTGAGACTGCATTGTTTTGTTTAACAAATGTCTATTAGTGTTTGTGCTATAAAATTTAAAATAAAAGTTTTAAATTAAATCCAAATATCTGTAATCATTCCAAATGTGTGTAATCATTGTAGAAGTAAAGAAGAAAAATAGTAGCACACTGAGAGGTTTGAATAGTGTTTATGGTAACTGAGAAGGAATAGCTAGGTAATCGGGCACAGGAATGGCTGCGTGGGGGGTGATATATGTGTGTGTGTGTGTGTGTGTGTGTGTGTGTGTGTGTGTGTGTGTGTGTGTGTGTGTGTGTGTGTGTGTGTGTGTGTGTGTGTGTGTGTGTGTGTGCGTGTGCGTGCGTGTGTGTGTGTGTGTGTGTGTGTGTGTGTGTGTGTGTGTGTGTGTGTGTGTGTGCGTGTGTGTGTGGGATCCCAGTCCCCTACCCTGCTTAGGGCCTCATTTGACAATGATCTGGTTCTGAAGTAAACACTTTGTTTCTTCCTCTTGCTTGTTTTCATCTGTCCATGTGTCCATACTTGAAAACGTGGTACAGGATTGGAGGAAACTCAGAAATAACTACAGATAAAACTGGAAAGAACCACAGTTATTTTTAAAATTAACAGCAGCCTTCTAGTAGTACAGTAGTACAATGACTGGAAAGCATGAAAAACACTCTGCATAGCTGAATTTCCTAGGATCACATACCATTCAGCCCAACACACTACTGATGGGTGATTCAGCAAGACCCCTGCCATAAAAAAACTGGGCAAAATGAAACCACCCTGGGCCCTGTGAGCAGCCTTTACACCAGAATCACCTTGGGCCCTATGTAATGAGTTAAATCCACTAATGAATTTGATGACTTATCAGTAGAGAGTTTTTCAATAGAAAAGGGATCTGGGGACGACAGTAGTGTTACCTTCAACCACCACATGGTCACAGTGGTGAGGAAATCCTTTTATGTTTTGCAACTTATAAGTAAGGACATGGCATCTAGGTCCAAAGAGATCATTATCCCACTGTACTCCAGCCTTATCAGACCAATCATAGAGTACAATTCTCCCTTCGGTATGTACCTAACCAGGTATACGCAGCAACTAGAGTGACCTCAGAGATTTCTTATCGAAAAAATACAAGGTGCAACTAACCTGCCTTATGCAGAGCAGCTTAAAGCCCTTTCCCTCTGCTCAGTCTCCTATAGGTTGCTGAGGGGTGATCTATGCCCGGCTTACAAGGCATCCACAAACCCCACACTTGTGAATCTCTTGCATATTTGTAATTCAAACAGTACCAGAAATACAAGGTCTAAGGACTTGAATTTTGTCTGTGACCCAAACAGAACATGCTGGAGAGACAGATATGTTTCTCAGAGACTACCCCTCATATGGAATAGGTTTACCATCCGTGTGAAGCTGAGTTCATCTGTTACCCAGTTTAAGCGCAATCTAGACCAGTTGATGGGGAAAAGAAAATTTACACCGGGCCTGTCACCCATGTCTCTTATGGACAGAGGTAGCTTATAAATGCCTGGCCCTCAATGTAATATTTGGTTACAGGATATCATTATTCTTTTGGGAAAACTTGGCTAGTCATAGAAAGCCCACCCCCACCCTTGCCATTAGCCTAATAATCTCTGAATCTATTAATCTATGATAAAACATCCAGGAGCTGCCACTAGCCATTAGTAGTTAGTACAGAGGGCAGTGCTAGGGTACATTTCTATTACTCATCCACAGATCCAAGTTGGACTTGAATATGGATAGGGGTTAACTTTGTTTTACACTAATATTAAATAATCCAGAAACCAAAGAGCAGCCCAAGGTAAAGGTAAGTGCTTTTGTTCCTATTTATTTCAACATGGAACTTCATCAGATAAAAGACTCAGCAGTAACATTGTGTTTAAGAGCACAAAGCAACCAATCAGAAAAACACTTTGAAAATCAGCTAATCAGTTCTTAAAGGAGCAGTTCACTCAATAATTGAAAACGACACAATATAATTAGAACAACTAAATTAACTGTATTGTTCATCTAAAAAAGTGTCTAAAAAGTATAAAGATAAAAATCATTAATTATAATATGCACATAATACAAGCAATCACAGAAAAGTTGTGAATTTAATTTAAAGTTGGTCAGCCCTAAGGTACAGTAAACTAGTTACTGAAATCCATGTTTATTGTGCCCAGTGTTTTATATAGGGAAAACTGAGAAGAGTTTAAAAGTTAGGATTTACCAGCACAATTATGCCCTAAAGAAAAATGACTACACTAATGCTTTGGTTAGGCACTCAAAGGAGTGTGAGAATTTTAAAACGTTTATGTTTTGTATCTTAGAAAAAGTGGATCAGAACCCAAGGGGAGGTAATTGGTCTGCCTTTCTTGAATCTAGGAAAGTGTGCGGGCAGGTTTTGTTAAATTCTACACATCCACCAAATATTAATGACAGGATTTCAGTAACTAGTTTATCTGATGAAGTTCTATGTTGAAATAAATAGGAATGAAAGTACTTATCTTTTTATACCTTGGGCCATGCTTTGGTTTCTGGATTATTTAATATTAGCATTCACATATTTTTATTTCCTACGTTTCTTTGGCTTTATGTTAAATGGATTTGTTTTATTCAGGTACTTGAATAAACCTGGAGTTTAAGTCAAAGCTGAAGTTGGTACAAGTTTTTTTGCACGCAAAAGTCTGATTGTTTTTCAGGAATACAGGAGCAGTGTGAAAATATCTACAAAATTCAGCGTCAGGTCCTGCAGTTGTGTCCATAGATGCAGAAAGGTGGTCTCTGAGTTATTACCAGGATAAAATACTTTCTTAAATGACAGGAAAGTAAAACACTTGATATGTTTGGCAAAAAGTGTACATCTCTGCAACTTTGGGGATCTAGGCTAATTGCCAAACCCAAGTCAAACAGATGTATTAAAGCAGATTGAAGACATGGCCAGAAAGGTCACTGTTGTGATTCTGGTAATCAAGTAGTTTATTTTTCTTCCATGTTTAGGTAATGCTATTAAAACCACAAACTAATTAGAAGGCATGCTTGACTTAAAAATGTTATCTCCTACTTGAAAAAGTGAGAAGTCAGTGTCTGATAAAGAAAATCTCTTGGGACCTTAAATTTTATCTTTAAAAATGAAGAAGGATAAGAACATGCAGTCCATTAAGCAGGACTTCTACTCTCCATAAAGCCATTATCTGATGATTTGAGAGTCAGGCCCCATTAGACAGGGAAATCCTCTATACACTCAGCAATAGATCTTAAAAATAGTAGAAGGGTTTGGCTATGCAGTCTGTTCAGAAGCTCTTCCATCTCCCATAATGGGGTGCTGTAGAAACCAAATAGCATCCATTTTATAGAAAGCAACTAAGGGCCATGTATTATAAACAGACGAGGCACTCATGCTTGAAGAGATAAAAGTAGCGAGGGTGATAAATAAGACAGGAGGCCAGAGAATAAACTGACATCAACCACTACTGATGCATCCCAACTTGGACTACTTTTCCCTGCCCTTCCCATGTTTCACTACTTCTGAGCCTCCTGGGTAGGAGAATTTTATATTTTAGGGAAAACCGGTGCCTTTTAATGTCAAACAAGTCAATACAAGAGATGTAACCACTGACTCCAGGGGGGATTCTGTGAGATTCCCCCTTTTTTTAGTCTGCTCCTGTCCTATAACCTATTGCATCTGGCCAAGGCTATTTTGTTGCTCTTTCTAGAATGCAAGGCAGCTGATGTGGTTCCAATGTCAGAAATAAGAAAATGTTTTAATCAAAGTTGTTCCTGCTGCCAAAATAAATTGCCAATGTGACCCATTCTAAAGACTGTCCCTCTTAAAAAAATGTTGCCAATGTGACCCATTCTAGAGTCTGTCCCGCTTAAAAAATGTTACAAATGTGAATAAGTTCATGATGCCCACTCTTAATGCTTTCTCCTCCTGTTGTTGAAAAATGCATTTCTGATTACTCTTGATAGTAATGATACTTGCCTCCATATCCTTATTGATAAAGGTCTTAGACAATACCACAGACTGTAGATGCTAGTATTATTGGTTTATTTGTTTGCACTTTAGGTTATCTACTGTGCTTAGAGTCTTTACTAAATGTTTAGCACCAGTGTTTGTGCAACTAATGATTAGTAGAATCTTCATCTGTCACTACCTGGGTCGCTGTTTCATTCATGTCTGTTCACTGGAGGACCTAAATAATGCCTTTAATTATACTTTCCATTGCCTACTAAACCTGGGAATCTCCCTCTACCCTCAGAAGGCAGCTTAATGCCATCTTACATCAGGACCTTCCTAAGGGCATTCCTTGATAATAAGGCCCATGTGCTGAATTTTCCACAGGGAAGGTACTGTCAATAAACCATTTTTTCCCAGAATGATTTAAAGGAGGTCCATCTAACAGCAAGTACATTCCTCACTGTACTGGGGCACATGTCACCACCTATGCTTGCTGATGGTCTCCTATACAAGGCTATATATGAGGAAGATCCAGTGGTAGCTCAAGAACTTCTGAAACCAACATGACCAACTGATCCCTGGAGACAATTATTCCCCTTATCTCCTTCATTAGTAAGAAGCTTTTGTTTGTGTGAAACACTGAACAGGTTCAAGCCACACCTCCTTTCTCCATACCACATCTGACCAAGATGCTAACAACAAATGCCTCAAATTGTCACTTGGGGGATGTCTCTACAGCTGAAAGTGCAAGGCACATGACCTGTACAGGCCAAGAACAAACATACAAATGCAAAACAGATGATGGCCATCATCTGTGCCCTAAAATCATATAGGTCAGTGTTAACACCAGGAAGCCTGCAAGTGCTGCAACTTTGGTATCATACATCTGCAAGTGGGAGGATCCACCCTTATCCCATCTTCTGGCTACCCATACAGCTTTAGGACATGACTATCAGTATGAACATACTTCAGGAAGCAGTCAGTATCCCCAGTAACCAAAACTCATAACAGACCACTTGGGAAATGAGATACCTATTTGAACAGAAATTCTACAAAATAGATTTAGTCTAGATTACAGACAAATGAAGAATGCCAGAAGCTAAATTTATTTTAATCTCCTTACAATTACCAGTTAAAAGAATTTTTCTCATAGCCCCTGCCCAGAAGCTTGGAAAACTACAGCCTTTTTCTATACAGTGGATTCCAGGCCTCCTATAATAATTTCTTACATTACTCTTATTCCAAATATCCAGGTAAAGGCAATTGAAAAGAGAAAGTTTTATTCCAACAGCTCTGTATTGGCTAAAACAGGTAAGTCTCGTTCACAACTATTTCATATGAACCTGGGAGATCTCATAATCCTTCCATACCCCTCCACATCACTGACTGAGCAAGAAGGGCAGATACATGGCACATTAATATGATGCATTAAGGGCAAACCAACCAATCAACACACCAGTCTATTAAAGCTCACCTACTAAAAAACTCATTGTGGCCTTGGGCAAACTGAGGGGCAAGTGCTCCATATCCACAATAGATGACTTTTGCACCTGCACCCCTTTAATAAAATAATATCTGCTAAAGTTGCCCAACCTCAGGGGAATTTGTAAATTTTGACAAAGGGATCTGGTTATTGATCGGGACTCAACAAACTCTGGTATCAAACGTTACAGATTCAA
The DNA here is from genome assembly GCF_019279795.1 of Protopterus annectens. Classification (NCBI taxonomy): domain Eukaryota; kingdom Metazoa; phylum Chordata; order Ceratodontiformes; family Protopteridae; genus Protopterus; species Protopterus annectens. The sequence continues at coordinate 1,541,553,899 of NC_056728.1, read as the reverse complement.
AGTATGAAAGATTTTGGACCCATAACCTCATGTCATTTTTTTTCCTAGAGATTCATAGGTTCACAGATGTATACTAGGCTAATGACCGCTATCGCCTTTATAAGCCTAGCCATGCAACCCAAATGTGTCCCTCGAGTTCATAGGTTCATAACAGATTACTAGGTTAATGGCTTAAGAGCCCTTAGAAGCCTAGCCAGTATAACCCAATTTTACTCAATATGTGGCCCCTAGGGGCAAGAATATGACATAGGTTTATGTATATGCCTTGAGTATTTTACAAATCGCCCCTGTCCATAAAGGACATAGGCTCTACCCCAGGTGTGAATTTATAATTCTCCATCCATTGATCCAAACCGTGTTTGAAGAGCACTAGAGAAGTGTCACTCATCCAGTCAGGATAAAACAGATGAACAGTTGTGGGTTCAGTTCAAACAGCTTTATTATATGCAAACACATCAAGATTGAGGCTTAATAACTTAATCTTATAAACAGACTAACTATTGCACTCATACATGTTAACACTCTGGCTGTTCTCTCAAAATGGCACTGCTGCTTGCACGTGCTCTCTATTTATACACACATGCCCTCATTTTGAAATGCTTCTTAAAGTTACAACACATGCTTTGTTCTACAGGAAGGGCTCTGTTTAATGTGAATAGGAAGCCTGTTCCAAAGAAGGGGTAATCTCTGTGACACATATCTGTCTCTCAAGCATGTTTTGTTTGGGTCACTGAATAGATTTAGGACCCTAGAGCAGGTGACCCTTGTGCAGGTTGTCTTGTGGCTGTGTAGCAGCTCCATTAGGGCTAGATTTGTGAGTGCCTTTTAAGTTAGGCATAGGTCACCCTTAATAATCATTAGGAGACAGAGTAAAGGGAAAAGGTTTTTAGTCTATCCATATTGGACAAGTTGTGCCTGGCCAAGTACATGTCAAATTGTGTATTGTACTTGATTACTGGTCTAATGAGGGCTGCATACAGTGGGACTATAACTTCCTTGTAACTGGATTCCATACCTGTACTTATCAGCTGTGCCACATAGAATGACTTCCTCACCACTGTGGACACATGGTGGTTAGGCTACTATCTATCTGTGTACCTAGATCTCTCACCTCTGAGTCAACTGTTAGGGGGTGTGCTATTAATGATGTGATTTTCAGGGGTCTTTGGCTTCCCAAAGGGTATAATAATGCATTTTGTCACATTTAAATTTTGTCCATGGCTCTGGCACCAATCATTTGTCTGATTTAGACACTCCTGAAGGATATCTACATCACTGGGGGATTTAATGACTGCCTCTAGCTTACAATCATCTGCAAACTTTGCCATCCAGAGGCCTTCCACATTAGCTTGAACTTCAGAGAAATATATTACAAACAGCACTGAGCCATGTGGCACACCCTAGTAAGTGGCCTCCTGCTGGATTTGGATTCACCCACTTTAACCACATGTGGCCTGCCCATGAGACAGTTGGCTATCTATCTGGTGACATAGGGATTTATACCCAGTTTTGTGAATTTATTTATAATACCTGAGTGTGAAATTGTGTCAAATGCCTTGGCTAGGTCAAGCTAAGTGGCATTTACTGTTTTACCCTCATCCATAGCCTTAGTGACTTTTTTCAAAAAGTCTGCCAGATTTAGTAGGCATGACGTGCCCTTGACAAAACCAAATTAGGTTGGGTCCAGTGTTTGGGGGTTTCCTATGTCATTATTTATCAGGTCCGTGATTATTCTTTCCATAACCTTACATGTAAGACTATTCAAACCTATGGATCTGCAATTACCCAGGTCAGTTGATGGCCCCCCTTTGTGCAGAGGGATAACTGTTGCTGTCCTCCACTCTATCAGGACAAATCCAGTCCAGAGGCTGTGGTTAAATATAGGTACCAATGGGCCTGATAGGTCCTGATTCAAGCTGTTTTAAGAGGCAACCTGGTATATTGTCGTGCTCCATTGAAGCTGTGTTTTCAGCTTTAGAGAGCACAGTGGCAGCTTGTTCTTTAGTGAAAATTGTTGTTGAGTGTTGGAGGGTAGTTACTGGGAGGAAAACTGGGGGTGATTGGGAGGTGAAATTTGAGCTGAAATTATCAGCCAGCAGATCTGCTACATCTTCTGGCTAAGTATAGGTGATGCTGTCCACAACTAAATCTGCACATTGTTGGATGTTGCCCTTATGATTACAGACATAACTGAAAAATGTCTCATGGTTATCCTTAGCTTTGGAGGCTATTTTTGCCACAAAGTCTGCTTTCAAAATCTTGACTAGTTCAATGATTCCCCTGTTTAGACTAATGAAGGATTTTTATCCTGTTGTGCATGTTCCTTCTTACTTCTCAATGGGATTTTCTTTATTTTGTTGTACAACCTATTAATACAAGGGGTCCACCAAGGTGGCTTATTTTTACAGTTTGACCTGGACTCAATTTGGTCTGGTACAACTTTTTCTATACAGTTGTTTATATGGGCATACAGGGCTTTTGTGTATGCCTCTGCATAGCGTCTGAGTTTTCTGAGTTTGGGAGTACTTGGAAACTAGCTATGTCATCACTTGTTTGCCTTATAAAAGTACTTAAAGTTTTTAGAATTAGGTGGGGGGGGGGCCAGTTTTACCTTTATTTCAAGGGAGACCACTTTGTGATCTGATCTTACCAGTGAAGACATCACACTTGGGGGAGGGGGTGCAGCACTCACCCATATTTGTAAGTAATTCATTTATGTTGCTCACCATGCAAACTAGCTGTCCTGTGAGTAGTGCAGGGTTGAGGTAAAGTTCCCAGGTAGTTTTGATAGGGAAATTTCAACTTTTCTTGATAGTGCGTATATATATATATATATATATATATATATATATATATATATATATATATATATATATATATATATATATATATATATATATATATATATATATATATATATATACATATATATATATATATATATATATATATATATATATATATATAAGGCACCACTAACCACTGCTTTACAAAGAGCAGCTTTGCATAAATATAAGGCTTATATACAATCAGAAAAAAGCAAGTTTTACACTATGTCCAAAGGCCAATCAGGTAAGCACACAATGAGCTTTCTACCAGCAATTACTAGCTCAGATAGATAAAATCAGTCCTCTCCAGGGGTGGCTTGTGCTATAGGACTGCAAGACTGCTGCCCGCACCTAGAAACAAAGAAGAAAAGGTAAATAAAACAGAAAAGAAAAATAAAATGAATGAGTCTGGAACTCCACACATGCATGCTGTTCCGGGTACTCTCTCAGAACTCCAGACTGCTCTGCCAGGCAGTCCAGATAAGGGAGAACAGCATCCCTGCCCTGCATCCCAGAAGTCTGTGCGGTGATGATGACCGTGGAACAGAACAACACCGGACTGCATCGTCAGCAGGTTGGGGCTTCCAGCCTACTCTCACAGGAAACCAGCATCATCATCAGGCTGAGAAACCTACCAGGAGGACCGGAAACCCAGCCGTTAGCTTGCGCAGTCTGAGAGTGGACTTCTGTTTAAATGGAGACTGCTGCTTCTTCTTCTTCTTTCGGCTTTTCCCGGTTAGGGGTCGCCACAGTGGATCACCTGTCCGCTCATGATTGGCAGTGGAGTTTTACGGTGTCGAGTTGCCAGCCTTCCATGGAAGGCGCACACATGCACACACTCACACCTAGGGCCAATTTAGACTATCCAATCTACCTACAGCATGTCTTTGGGATGTGGGAGGAAACCGGAGAACCTGGAGGAAACCCATGCGACCGCAGGGAGGACATGCAGACTCCGCACAGAAGGCACCCTAGCCGAGGATTGAACCAGAGAACCTCTTGATGTGAGATGGCAACGCTAACTGGTGCAACACTGCGGCCACCCAAATGGAGACTACTGCTGAACTAACTAATTCAGATGTGTGTGTGTGTGTGTGTGTGTGTGTGTGTGTGTGTGTGTGTGTGTGTGTGTGTGTGTGTGTGTGTGCGCGAACTGCCCCAGAGAGAACACATTATGGTGGGTACAGAATACCTCAGGCTTGAACCCTGTACCATGGATGCAAGTGGCAAGGGCCTGAATTCCCTACCCACCACCATTTGTAAAAAAAGTTTGCAGATTTCTGCCTCATATTTGTTCTGTTCCTCATAAGATCTGTGGTTTTTGTAGGTTTGTTTTTCCTTCTGCAGTGGTGCACTGGTAGCATTGTTGCCTGATAGCTACAGGTTCTCTGATTTAATTCTTGGCTTGGGTGCCTTGTGTGTGGAGTCTGCATGTCCTCTCATCTTACAAAGACATGTGTCTGCATTGTTTCTCCCTGGGCCTCTGCTGAAAATTGGCTTTTGTTCCAAGTCAGACTTTCCTGGTTAACAAATGTTAAATAAATAAAAATAACAGGCATTTGAATTTCAGGCTTCGTATTCTTCAGAAAGTACACGGTAACACAAAATATTTTATTCTAGCAATTTTCGAAGTTTATAACGTGTATTTGAAATGTGTTCCTATTTTTGGGACTGTATCCCCCCATTATTGGCTTCGCCTAGGTTTTTTGTGCTAAGGTTAAGAGCTATGGTGAGAATTTAATTTGCTGAATATGTTTGGAGGCTGTATTCCCCCATTATTGACTTTGTTCAGGTGCTTCGTGCTAAGAGTTTGACAGCTATGGTGAGAACTGAATTCAGTAAATGGTAGCCATTTAAGTTTGTCTTCCTCTCTTTCACAAAACAGCTGATATGACATAGTGGTATGTTGCTCAGACTGTTTTGCACAGGGTCCTGTGTTTAAGACTTGGCAGTGAAATGTATGGTGATAACACAGCATTTTATTCTAGCAACTTTCCAACATTATACAAGCAATGTTTAAAATTTGTCCCTGGATTTTGGGCTCCTCCCCCCAAATAAATTTTGGCTTTTTCCAGATTTCTTGTGCTGCAAAGTTCAGAGATACAGCTGAGTGTTGCGTAAATTTTACAAGGAGCTGTGAGCTGCAGAGGAATAAAAGATTTGTGCTGCTTATGCTGAGTCGGCTTGCATTGTTAATAGCACAACAGGTAGTGTACTTGCTTTTGATAAAGAAAGCTGTAGGTTCTACTCCCACAGTAGGTAGATGCATTGCTCATACTGTACTATGTTGTAAAGGGGGTGGATGCAGCAGTCCTTTTTAGCAAAGACACCTAGTAACTATGAACCTGTTATCAATTTGCCATCCATTCCCTATTGCGATATTACTAGCTTATCATTTTTTAATGCAACATAGGCAATTTATTCCTCAAGGGCAACAGGCACTTTATTTGTAGATGAAACAATGACATATAAAGTTGTTTGCTAGCAGCAATCTCTTCATTAGTTACAGATTTCTTTAATGTGGAATTTAGATGACTTTTACTTCTTCACAGATTGTGCATATTTACTGATACTGGTGGGCTGTAGAAGTTTGAGTAGACTTTTATGATGGAAATGTTCTGAATTGGGCAGTTTTGTCATTATTGGTGTATGCATTTTGTTTAATTGTTTACTAGAAAAATGTTCAAAACAATAAATTTAAAATGCCCTCTAACAACTGTATTGTATTGTACAGGGAATATAATTTAATACAATCAGGAAGGTATATCAAAGAGCAAGTGTATGTTTCATGTTCAAGGGGCCTATGATTTGAAAACAGCCCAAAGTTACTCTTTAGCTGCCACTGGCAAAATGCATTTTCTTTGAATGTGGTTTTCAATGCTGTTTCAATGAATGTGAGTTTCAAGGGCAGAGAAGTTTTAATGCTAAGTCTATTTTCATTGTGAGACTGCATTACTTTGTTTAGCAGATATATATTAGTGTTTGTGCTGTAAAATGCAAAATAAAACTTTCAAATGAAATCCAAATCATCGCAGAAGTAAAGCAGTATGCACATTACAGTGTTTATTGTAAATGGGGTGAAATAACCAAGGAATGGGACATTGGAATGACTGCAGGGGGAAGGCTCCATTCGACCATGATTTTGTGAGGGGGGAAGGGCAGCAAACTCAGACAGCCCCGGCTGAACTATACCTCTCAACTGTCCAGATTTTTGCTTCTTATTTTTGGTTTGTTCCTCATAAAATTTGTGGTTTTCTGGCAAATCATTTAGGAATGAAGTCACTAAATAATGACAGACATTGAGTATCAGACATCATAACCTTCAGAAAAATGCATACTAAAGCAAGGCCTGTTATTCTATCAACTGTCTTGAGTTTATACAAGAGCAATTTTTAGTACTGTTTGTATGTTCCCCCAACATATTTGGCCTTGTCCAGATTTCCTGCATTAATAGATTGAGAGGTACATGCAAATAAATCACTTTATAGAATTAGGAATATACAAACCTCTCAACTGTCCCCAAGTTTGCCTCAAAATGTTGCTCTCCCCCAATAATCCCTCTGCAAAATGGCAATTTTGGAAGAAAACGTGGAGGGTTTACAATTATAAATAACTGCAATGATCAGAGTTATATATTACTTTTATTTCAGAAATGCATGTAGATGCTCTTATTTTGTCAGCTGCTCAAGTTAACAGTACTAATATTAAAAATGTGTTCCTTCTTTGACAGGTTCCCAGCTGTATTGTGTGGCAATTTTATATTTTTGCATCACATTTTTGGTCCATTTTTCATAAAGGTGTGGTTTTCTGGCAAATTAGTGGCAAATCATTAAAGACTGAAGTTAGAAAATAATGGCAGACATTTGAGTTTCAGATTTCATACCCATCAGAAAATTCATACTAATGCAAGACTTGCCACTAGTCTATTATCTTTCTAAGTTTATAAGAGCAATATTTAAAAATTGTTCTTATTTTTGGGCCTGTGTCCAACTTCTATGTATGGCTTTGTCCAGATTTCTTGCTCTGAGGTTGAGAGCTTTAATAAGCATACTGTTAAAGAATTACCCACATTGAAAGCCTTTTAGTTGTTGCCATGCAGAGAATATTTACATAACTAGATAACGTGTAAGCCTTAGGTACTGAAATGCATATGAGAGTATTTGTAATAAAGGACAGGATTACAGTATTTTCAGAAGCTCATTACATTTGTTGGAGACTTGCAGTCATCTTTGCAGGCTTTATCTGTAAACTAAACGGAATGCCAATCTATCATGTGTGGTCCATAACTTGTGCAGTAATCCTTTAAGCAATTTATCTTGAGCTTGTTTCTTGTTTGCTGTTCATTTTTTACTTTGATCATGTCTTCCCTATGAAACAAGTAGATATTTGTCAGGCAGCAGGTCTTTTTTGGATAAGAAACATTTTTACAAGTGGGGGTATCACAGCAATTGCTACATTCAGCATGTTACTTGGTAATTTTATAAAGCTGAATATAAATTATAATTAGAACTGCTTTGCCTGGCATTCCCGTAATGTATTTAAAAAGTAATTGATTTTTTCATGCCTCACAACCTTTGTGTTTCCATCTAGATATTAAGTAAGTTGTCATGTAGCCAATGCATTTAAATATTTTTTTTCTTCTACACTTCATTTTGTCTTGATTGGACTCTCATAATGACGGTTTGGCACCCAGGGCAGCATATTTAATTAAAGTTCCAGTTGTTGTGGTTTTGAGCATAGCTCCACCCCCTTTTATTTGACCACACCCCTTCCCATTGGCCCCACCCATTCCGCTGTCTCCTGCAGCCCCCCTTTAATTTGAAGTCACCAGCCACCACTGGTCCTCTCCTACCACAAGAGTTACAGACTTTAACACTCTTCAAGTAAAACAATTAATTTGGAGCCCAAATGTTAAGGAACCACACACAGATGCCTAATACTAGCTAAAAAACACTGGTTACAATCTATTTAACTGCAGAACAGCAGCCCTTACAGCACTTAAAAATACAACTCTAAACCTTTGAAGAAGTGCAGAAAGCAATAAATAGCACATAAATATTTCACAGTATAATGAAAGCAAGTGCAAAATGAAACTTAATTTCATTTGGCTTGCCAAGGATAGCTTCAGATATTTGCAAAATTTCTCAAAGTCTCTGGTGTCATCGTCAAATAATGAGCAGCTCTGGATAAATTAGCTTTGTTTATTGTTTAGCAGATATGTTCCCACCATATCAGTCAACCAGTCCATGTATTACAAAAATGCCAGAAGACACAGTATTGGGAAGTCTTATGTGGCCATATGGAAACAACTTTCATTATAGTATAGCAAGAACCACAGAGGACCAGCTGCCTTTTTGATCTACTCAGGTATTTCAACAGCTTTCTATATGCTTTTCTAATGATCTTTATGAAGTCACAGTGTGCCTCTCTCTGTAACCCCTAGATAACTTCTATCTCAGCCATTATGACATTTCTAAAGGATACCCTGCACTTGAAACCTCCAAGAACAGCCATCCCTCCTACTTGGGACTTGAAATTTGTGCTTGAGTATCTCACAATTTCTACATTTGAAACTTCCAGTTCTGGACCTTAGATTTCCTTTCCCTAACAGCCATGATTTCTGCCAAGAGGATATCTGAACTCCACAATCTCTTCCATATGGAGAGTCAAAATCAGACAAATCCTCTTTCGTGATTAAGGTAGTATCAGAGTTCTCCTTGAATTAATCCAATCAGTTTCCATTTTTTCTTGACAGCCCACAGAATAAAGGGGATGGAATTACATACTAAGCATGTCCACAGCCACATACGATATTATACTAAAAGGACTGAAGACTTCAGGTTCCCTGATCAGCAATTTGTTTCCTTCATGAAAGGGAAGTAGGGTAGACCAAGACCCAAACAGAGACTCTCCAAATGGTTAACAAACTGTATCACATTCTGTGATGACAACCATGGTATGACACTAACAGGCCAGGTCAGGACACACTCCATAAGGGCAGCTACCAAAACTGCAGCTTTCTTCAAAATGTATTAGTGTTGGGGGCATGGCCAAGATGCCAAACAGCTAACAGCTCAGAATTTGAGCTCTGCCTATTCCTTATTACTCTGACAGGAAATTGTATATTATTTTCAAAGAAAACTACTCCAATACATCTTAAAAGATAGATTGCATCTTTTCTTTTGTTATTTTTAAAACATCACCCAGTAAGGAAACCTCCATAAAAAATTTCTCCAAGGCCAACTTCATGCTACTCAAGTCAGAAGTTACAAACTTCATGACACCCATGCAGATGAGAACTGAAAGTTCGACTGCTGAGTCCTACACTAAGGCACTGTATGAGCATATCCACACATGCATGAATCGTGCCATCCCAAATAGAACCAAGATGCTCTCCTCCAAAAAAAGGAAGCCAATCTGGTGGTCCCCTGCCATAAACAAACTTTACAACAAAAGGAAAAAACTGTTGCAGAAAAGAGAAAAATCCCAGAAGGCAAAAAACTCCCTTACCAGCCTCAGTAAGAAGCTGAGATCCTTCATAAAATCCTCCAAAGCTAGTTATAAAAATAAAATTGCCAAAGATTCCAAAGACAACCACAAGGCATTCTATAACTATGTCAAGAATTTAAATGGCAATGCTCAGCTCTTCTCTGAGCTACAACAGAGTGGTATTAAATATCCTGATCCCAAGGATATTGTCAATATCCTGGCAGATCGATTCAGTGCCAACTTCACCCCGCTCTCACCCCCTAAATGGCCCATCTCAATACTGGAAGATTGCCAAATTCTGGTAATAACGGCCACACAGGTAAAAAATGCACTCTCCAAAGCTAAGAATACAACATCCATGGGACCAGATGACATCCCAGACTGTGTACTACATGGACTACAAAATGAACTGGCACCTCACCTAAGTGTCATGTTTAATCATACCTTTACTTCAGGCTTTATGCCCACTGAGTGGCACACAGCTACAGTTATCCCACTCCACAAGGGGAGATCCACCTTGGATCCCGGGAACTACCATCCCATCAGTCTGACAAGCCTGATCTGCAAGGCCATGGAACGTATTATAATAGAACTTATAAACAAAGATATTGGCAACTTTAAAAAACTGGACCCCACCCTGTTTGGGTTCGTGAAGGGCCGATCTTGTCTCCTGAACCTTATTGACTTCTTCGAGTCAGTCTCCAGAGCCATGGATGAGGGTAAGGCAGTCCACAAAGCCTATCTGGACCTCGCCAAGGCCTTTGACACCATCCCCCATTCTGGAATCATAGATAAACTTACTAAGCTGGGCATTAATCCCTACATCACTCGATGGGTTGCCAACTGGTTTACTGACAGAACCCACACTGTAAAAGTAGCTGACTCCAAATCCAGCTCCAGACAAGTGACAAGTGGAGTACCTCAGGGTTCAGTCCTGGGACCTCTCTTGTTTGGCATCTACTTCACTGAAGTACAGGCCAACACTAAGGGACTCTGGCTAACAAAGTTCACAGATGACTGCAAACTGGGAGCCATTATTGAATCCACAGATGATGTGGATACTCTACAAAAGGGCCTTACTGAAACAGATGTTTGGTGCCAGAGCCATGGGCTCAAGCTCAATGCTAAGAAATGTATAGTTATCCCCTTTGAGAAAAAAACATGTACCTGTGAATTATCACATAGGTGGCAATACACTTAACCCCAAAAGTGTGATAAGAGACTTTGGGACACAAGTGGACAGTGGTCTCACCTTCAATAACCACATCACCACAACAGTCACAAAATCCTTCTATGTGGCACACCTCATCACTAAGGGCTTTTCATCCAGAAAAAAGGAGGTCATTGTCCCACTGTACTCATCCCTCATTAGACCCACTATAGAATACAATGCTCCATTTGGTATGTACCTCTCAAGACATCTGCAACAACTGGAAAGGCCGCAGAAATACCTCACTAAATAAATCACAGGCCTAAAGCAGATGCCCTATGCTGACCACCTTAAAAAACTCCAGCTATACTCTGTCACATATCATCTACTCCGAGGTGATCTCTGCTTAACATACAAGGCCATGTCAAACCCAGAGCTGTTGGACATGCTACACTTAAAGAAATCCCAATCCCTCAGAGCCACATGCTCCAGGGATCTAAATCTTGTCATCACAATAAACAAAACATGCTGGAGGGATAGGTTCCAGACCCAGAGACTCCCCAGACTCTGGAATAGACTGCCCATACATGTCAAGCAGAGCACCTCTTTGGCCCTCTTCAAAAGGAACCTTGATGATTGGATGGGAGAAAGGGAATTCACCCCAGGGATCACGTCAGTTGCCCTGCTAGACAGGGGTCCAGGGAAGTAAATAGCATTGGAAGAAATAGCCAGGGAATTGTTATGGCTTGGCTTGTATAGACCCTAGGGCTGATAGCCTAGTACCAACCTATGAACCTATGAACCTATATCAGTATTGGTGTATAGTTTTCCTTTATTATTCCTGTCAGAAGTTCTTCTACAAGTGATACAGACATGAGTAACTCAAAGAATTAACATCAGGAGAGTGTGGTGAAGAAGGAATTATAATCCATCATTACAAATATTCAAGAACTTTCAATCAAAATGGCAAACTGGAGAACAAACTTGACAATATAAAACAAGATAGCAGAAAACTGCTGGACCTACTCAATGAGGTAATTAAAAAACATTCTGAACAAATTTCCTCTATTGAAGAAGAAGTAAATGATATTGATGGCAGGTAGACTGAGTGTGAAAGTCATAATAAATTCCTTCTTAAGCAGAATACTAAACTATTGGAAAAACTGTAAGATTTAGAGAGTAGGTCAAGGAGGAATAACATAAGAATCTATGGGGTGTCTGAAAAAGTGGCGGGTAGTAATATGGTACAATTTTTAAACAACTGGTTATCAAAAACATTAAATCTGCCTGAATCTCTTTCATTTGGAATTGAAAGAGCCCATTTTTCTTTGTCAAAACCAGCATCTGTTGGTAACTCCTCCACTCCTAGATCCATAATAGTTAGATTGTTGTCCACCCAGGACAAGGACTTGGTATTAAAATCTGCCTGGTCAAATCCTCCTATCAAAATAAATGGAAAGAACATTCATTTTGATAATGATTATACCTCTTCTGTCATCTCCAAAAGAAAAGAATGTGCTTCTTTAATAAAATCCCTTAAAAAGTCCAACATTAATGCTAAAGTTTTATTTCCAGCTAGGGTAAAATATATATATATATATGCCAGATGGTGAAAAGATCTTCAGTTTTCTGCAGGAAGCTATGGATTTTATTCAAAAGAAAAACATTGTAACAGACATAGAGAAAATGGACTGGTCTGCACAAAGTCTGAAGACACATGCAACAAAAAATGGATGGTCTGTTAAAAAAGGAGCCAACTCGTTTTGATAATGATTATAACTCTTCTGTCATCTCCAAAAGAAAAGAATGTGCTTCTTTAATAAAATCCCTTAAAAAGTCCAACATTAATGCTAAAGTTTTATTTCCAGTTAGGATAAAATATATATCTGCCAGATGGTGAAAAGATCTTCAGTTCTCTGCAGGAAGCTATGGATTTTATTCAAAAGAAAAACATTTTAACAGACATAGAGAAAATGGACTGGTCTGCACAAAGTCTGAAGAGACATGCAACAAAAAATGTTAAAGAAGGAGCCAATAAAAAAACTAAAGGATAAATAAACCTGTTATATAACTCTAAACTATTTTGATTTTAAACATTTCACTTCCCAGTTTTTACTTCTGGGAGAATTTAACAAGGTAAATGGTGTTTTTTTTTAGTTTCTCTCTTATTTATCTTGTTGTTTTCTCCCTGTTCTTTCTTTTTTCATCTTTTTATTATTTTACTTTTGCATTTGTCATTCATTCTATTCCCTTTTCTTATAATTGCTGCTTATCTGATAAGTGTCCTTACTATGCAGTTTTACTTTTAATATATCTTGGAGTCTATTGAAAATATCTATTTATAGCTGTGCTGTGAATGGATTTTCACTTGATGTATGAATGGTGGGGTAATATATTACCATTTCCTTGCTGTTTGAGTGTGAGTATAACTGTGAAAATGGTTTTGGCTGTCTAAGTGTATAAATATATTTGTTTGTGAATGACCATATGGTTGTTGCTTGGATGGGTGCTATGGGGGGGTGTTTTGGGGGGGGGGTTTGTTTGTTTGTTTTTTTATGTGCCCAGTTAAACCCTTTGTACCCAATTTGACCCTTTGGTCACAGTATGTTATTGAAAGAGAAAGTTAAATATTGTTGAGGTTTACATTGTTAATTGTATACAGGTAATGTATATATTAAACATTTATAGCTGCTTCATTGTAATTATTATGCCCAGCCTTTCTTTAAACTATTATTGCATTTTATTCATTATTCCCAGTGTTAGGTAATGTTGCATAATCTTGAACTTCATTGCTGTTCTTTAGTGCTGGTTTTATTGATAATAGCTGTATTATATAAACACTGTCAACTTCTGTATGATGCACCATTTTCATGGACTCGGCTCAAGCACTTTTTAGCTGGAAAATGTGTGTTGTCCTCTGTTTTCCTGCTCAAAGACTTTTGGAAGCTTTCGCAAGCTGATTTGGACTTGCATGCTGCTCCAAATGCTGCCCAAGAAGCACCATCATATTTAGCCACAAGTAACAGACGCAAGAATCAACTGGTGACCTTTAACCCCACACAGGGTGCCTGGAACCTGATGACGGAAGCAATCACAGGCTCGGACAGTCAGCTATTTTTAAATTAACAATGATTCTATTCAAATAGAAGATTAAATAGATTGTGGAAAGTGGCCCTGTTTTTAAAAATATGCCAGAAAAAGGCAAAGGTAAGAATGACACCATATATAAAGAGCGTTACAGAAATAACTTGTTATTTTTCAAAAGTATATAACACAGTTTGTTTATTCTCGATATTGCTGATGTATACATAAGCTCATTCGCATTTGAGTCCAGCAAGAATCATGTTTTTTTACAATGTATATAGGACAAATTTCTATGTCCTTATTGCAAGTGAATATGTTATTGTATTCATTTGTAGCATCCTGTATAAATATTTGCCATTGTATAAAAATTAAATATTTCTTATTGTCAGTGTACCCTGGTCATCATTGAAAAAGGTCCTTAGATGAGTGCACCCACACAGTTATCAAAGTAAATAAACAGAACAGGGGAGAATAAGAGAAAAGAAGAAAAAAAAACTACTTATTTCCTTTTCACTGAAAACCACACATTGTGATTCATATTTTTCACTTACTAGCAGTGTTATTTAACATATATTTTAAAGACTATAATTTTTTATCTTCATCATCGGTAACTAAGATAATTTGGTAACACTAAAGAATATACCTTTCCACTTCTTTTCCTGTTAAACATAGATCAGAGCTTAGTGAGTTACTTCTTCTCCTTTATTAACTGTTAACTCTTTTTATAACTATTAGCTTTGCTGACAGAAAACGTTATTTCTAGTCCCTTCACCTTTTAACTTACTTAACCTTAGGTGCTACCTGAGGCTATAGTCTCCTTTGCATTGTCCTGTTGTATAATATTGATAATTTTGAGTGGTACCTAAGGCTATACCCTTCTTGAATACAAAACACTTCGAAATAAAGTAAAAAAACTCATCATTTCCGACCGACAAAACTTTTTTTCCACACTACAAAACAACAACAAAACTAACCCTCAGAAATTCTGGAAAGGTATCTCCACTCTCCTTAACCCCAGCAAACTAAACACCCCCTCCCCTGACCCAAATGCTACTGAAACTGACTTAGCAACCCAATTTAACACTTTTTTCATTGACTCTATCTCTAAACTTACTTCTTCTTTCTCTAATACCACCACAATCTCCACATCACCTCCTCCCTCCTCTACTATTACTCTTCCCCACTAACTCACAATCCTTTACCCCTTCTTCTACTATCACTCACCCCTCTCCATCTCCTTCCCATACTTCCCAGTGTCCTCCCTTCTCATTAAAACCAGTTCCCACTTTTACTATAAAAAAACTCCTTCAGAAATTGAAGCCATGCTCCAATGCTCCAGATGATATCCCTGCTTATTTTCTCAGTCTAGCCGCTGAAGCAGTCACCTACCCCATTAGCATTCTAATTAACCGTTCAATCCAGGAATGCATAGTACCCAAAATTTGGAAAAAGGCCTTCATTATACCATTACATAAAGGAGGCAACAATAATAATGTTACCAACTTCTGTCCCATTGCTATCCTGTCTCCTATCTCTAAACTCTTAGAAAATGCATACAACAACAACTTCTTCCACACCTCTTAGATAAACAGCTTCTAACACCCACACAACATGGATTCAGGCCAAATCATAGTACTATGACTGCCCTTCTCTCCTTCCTTGAAACTATTAATAAAGCCGGATTCTGGCCTTATTGTTTCCACCCTACTACTAGACCTTTCTAAAGCCTTCGATACTATATCTCATAGCCTGCTTTTAACTAAACTCTCTAAACTTAACCTATCCCCTTCTTCCTTGAATTGGTTCTCCAGCTACTTATCTAACCGATATCAAGCAGTAAAATGGAAAAAGGCCACCTCCTCATTTCTTAATACCCCAACCGGAGTCCCCAAGGATCCATATTAGGTCCCCTTCTTTTTAATATATTTATAAATGATTTCCAGAACTCTATTCCTTTCTCAAATATCATCCAATATGCAGATGATTCAACTATCATCTGCTCTGCCACATCTACCCCTGTACTCCTAAAACTTACTCAAGAAGCTTTTTCAACCACTGAGCAATGGATGAAAAGAAACCACCTTGTATTAAATGCCTCTAAAACCAAACTAATGGTATTTACTCCTGTAAAACTACCTCATTCAACTTTAACTCCTTCACTATCACTAGCCAAAACAATATACCTCTGGAACTGGTATCAGAGACCAAATTACTTGGGGTCCAAATTGACAACCAGCTTAAATTCCATTCCCACTTACAACTAAACATCAAAAAGACCCATCAAAAACTAGGCATGCTCTACTGACAAAATAACTACCTTACCCCTGCCACTAAAGTAACTCTCTCTACTTCCTTTCTTATCCCCTCCCTTCTCTACAGAACTCCTCTTCTCACTAACCTATAATCCTCTCTTAAATCTCAACTTTCCTCCTGCTACAACAAAATTGCCAAATTTGCTACCAGCCAAAAGTCATCCTCCCATCACTGCCCTTCTCTCCAAAAACTAAAATGGCTAGAACTACCAAATCAACTCATCTATACACAACTAACTCTTGTACTTAAGCTCATTTATAACCCCACCCTCTGTCCTTCACTCTCTTCTACCTTTAAGATGTACCTTCCTGATCGAGTACTAAGGTCCAATAATCAAAATCTAATAGAAGTGCACAAACCATCCCATCCACCAGGCAAAAATCTTCTATCTTATGGTTTAGCACATCTCTGGAACTCCCTACCACCTTCCATTCGTACTACTTCTAACCATTACTCTTTTAAAAAATCTCTTCACTCACACCTAATATCCCAATGGGAATGCTCCTGCTCTCTCCCCACATAACAAATGATACCAAACTCCTGTTCCATTCTTTCTATGGAAAACAAACCCCTTTTTCACCTCATTCAAGGCCTTAGATTCCTTCTTTCTCTCTTTCTCACTTCTCTCTCGATCTTATTCTCATCTAAAACTTTCTCCTTCTATTCATCTCTCCATATACTTTTATTCCAGTACTTATATGTTAGTTGTAAATATTGCATCAGACTGCTGCTACTTATATGCGTTTTGTAAACAATGAATCAGACTGTAACTATGAACTGTATGTTCCTAAGAAGAAATGCCTCTCTGCTGTACAATGCACTGTTCCATTGCCAGTCAGTTTTAACTCCAACCTCATCACTAGTGTGTATTACTTGCAATGTTTGCTGTATTAATTGTAAAGGTCTTATTCAAAACTGCAACCTTTGTATAAATATAATCTTTAAACTATTGTAACCTAGAGTGCTATTGGAGCTTTTCTCCCCAGAACTCCATTGAAAACGGGTTCAAATGTCCCAATGGACTATCCTGGTAAATCAACTGCAAATAAATAAATAAATAAATAAAATATACCAACTGTTTCTTTGTCCTGTTGTATAATATTAATAGCCTTAGATGGCAGCTGAGGCTTCCTTTTCTGATTCTTATAACTTCAAAACCAAAAGTGGCTGTTGAAGTTATACCTTTTTAACGAGCATAGAATTAGTGTTTAAACAGCATTCAAAACAGGACTTCTCTCCACTTTTGTCACATTTTGATGTTAAAAGAGTAGGCAAGGAGAAAGGAGGGAGAGAAGGGCAGGGAGGGGAGTAGGGAGGAGGAGGAGAAGGAGCAAGAGGAAAAAAGAAAGATGTGTTTCACTGAAATCTATCTCACATGGTATGGTGTCAACTCGTTATGAAAGGGAGAATAAAAGATAAAAAGCCAAGGAGCCTTGTACTATGTCCCTTATGTAGCAGCTCATGTATTAATAATCTTTTGCCATGTTTTAAAATTGATCATTCAGATATAAAGTAGAACAGAGGTTTTAGTCCACCTAAAGGGTTAATAAATTATTCAGTCATGAAGTAAGTCCATGCATATTCCCACAGTAATAGTTTGAGTGGTAGAATTGTTTTAGTGGAAGAAAATGTTAGACTCATAAGTTGATAAATGTGTGTCTCCATGGAAAAAAGATGTAGTATCTTATTTCATGATATGTACACAAACATTGCTTGTGAATGCATTCAAGACTGCCATCTCTTATATGAATCCTTACATGTAGTTTAGTGTTGAAGCTGTTTTAATCTGGTTAACATTGTCCTAACAAAGAGTGCTAGTCGCATCTTTTATTTAGTGTCATAAGTCTCATAACTGGAGAAGTACATGATTTCTGCTTTTGATATAATAATATTTTAATGCTTATATGTTGTCAGCATGTATTGTATTTCTCATAGTGTAGCTTGCTAGACTCCTAAATGAAATAGAGTTATGCCGCTTTAGAAATGAGAAAATATCTCACTCCTTACTAAAACACCTAGAGACTTGTATATGGATTCATAGACATAGACTGCACCTGAGAATCCTCCCTTTTTTCTTTTCCCTCTCATATTTAAGGACCCTTAGTCATCCAAGTAGGATACTTTGCCATTTTGACTTATTCTAAAGACAACTAAAATTCAGTTTTATACCATACTCATATAGGTTTATTACCTTAAGACAATCCCAGAGTTAATAGGCACCATTTGTAAAACTACAATCCACTCTGCTACAGGCCCCATGAAGGCTCAGTGTCTCTCCAGTAAGTGTTTTACAACTGTAAATGCCTATTTATGTTGAATACTGTATATGTTGAATTGTGTTAGACATCTAATATGTTTTATGCTTTATTTTTGATGTTACTATGGCATGCACCAAGTTGTTACTAGTATAATAGTATGTATGATCTATTTGCATTGCTGCACCTTGTTCACTAATGTTATTCATGTAATAGTGTTGTGTGTAGACAGCTCATACTAGTGTCTATATTATTTCTATAAGTCTGTGCTGTTACTGGTGGATAGAATCACATTAGAGAACCACGACAGATTGCTGCTCGCTATATATTTTATCTGTGGCTGCATCTGGTTTTGTTTTCTAATGTTCTTCCAATTGGCTCAGTATCTGCATATACTAAGTAGTGGTTCAGGACATTGCATTTGCTCAGTGTGTTTTTATAATCTTTATAATATATATTTACCATCTCAAAGGTGCTTACTCCTCTCTGTACTCTTCTTTTCTAGACCTAACACCGCTCTTAAGTATTCAAAACGATAACACCTTTAACATTCCTATAAGAAAAGTGCAGTCCGGGTCTGAACTGTCTGCAAACAGCTACAGTTAACTTTGAGTATGTGTCTAACTGTTTGAGCCGATCTTCATTTTCCCCTGGAGAGCACTGTGCTTTGGCTGTAAGCAGCCCCACCACCACCACCACCACCACCACACACATCTTCCACTTTCTCTTATTCCCTTCTGTTAGCAAATAGTATCCATAACTGATCAATACTGTGTGTTTGTTTATTTAAACTATACCACAGTAGCCTACTGATACAAGGTTATCCTGGTTTTCCACCTGAGAAATTAAGACAAGACTTACAGTTTCAGAGCAGTCCTTGGTCAATTGTGATTGTTCTTAACACATACTTGTCTTGCTTTGTGATTGTTTCCAGCCCCTCATACAAGAACCTAACAGTGTCTCTCCCTATTCCTCCGCCCCAGTGGTCCCACCTTTATTGCACTCAAACCCTCCCATCTTTCCAATAGCCAACCACAGCGCTAACCCAACACTACCTCTTCCACATTCCCTCTACTATCACACCTCCTCAACTGACATGTACAAGCATACCTTTCCTCTGCTCACTGCATGCACTCTCCTTGCATATCTTACATCCTACCAAAGCTCCATCATTCCCCCACTCAACCACTACCACTGTACTACTACTCACACCACCACCCATGTCTCACCCATACTCAGCTCCTCCCACCAGCTCAAGAACCATCCCTATGCACCCCCCACATATTCTACCAACTATATTACTCAAACGTAAAGCATCCCTACAACTTAACATAGTAACCCTCACACCATACCTATTACCCACAGAGAACAATCATAAAATTTCCCTTATAAACAAACACATTCAAAAACTGAGAAAACTAATAATCTCATGCATATCAAAACTAGCCCTAAGTGGAGACATCCACCCCAACCCTGGCCCTACCATATCCAACCCCAGTCCTCATAATCAGACTAGAAATCACAACTTCTCCCATATTACAGCCAATAGAAAGCCAAGTGACTTCCTTCTACTAAGCCTAAATATTAGAAGTATTCCCAACAAAGTCCATGAACTCCATGCCACCATAGACTTATACTCCCCAGATATAGTCGTCCTGACAGAAACCTGGCTAAAACCTCACATTACCAGTGAGCAAATACTCCCTACAGGTTACGGCATACTAAGAGTAGACCATCTAAACAAAAAAGGAGGTGGTGTAGCTATAATATTTAAACAACATCTAAACATCCAGATCTTAAAATCATCAGCTCCACAAATAGGCAATGAAGAAATAATATATACCAACCTCAAAATTAACCGAAACAAAACCATCAACATAATTGGATGCTACTTCCCACCTGGCCAAAACATCCCTCCACTAGAAAACCTCCTCAGCTGGTCTACCCACCATCTCCCCCAAGAAACTATCATCTTAGGTGATTTCAATATTGACTGGCAATCCTGTTCTGGCAACAATCCAACCCATCATGTACACCTTCATGGCTTCACCCAACTAGTCCAGTCACCAACAAGGATAAATAAAAACTCCAGCAAGCACTCTACCCTGGATTGGATACTAGTCAGTAAGAACCCCAGTCATATATAACAGGCTGCTTATCAGATAGCCTCAGTGATCACTCCCCAACATTCCTACTCAAAAATACCTGTACCAAGCTAAACCTGTCATCTATCGTCAAATATGTAAAAAAAATAAACTTTAACCCACTCACATTCATCTCATCCCTCAAAGAATGTAGCTGGCATGCTCTAAAGTACATCAGTCTAGATGAGTTGAATCTTTAATACTACCTTCCTGAACATCCTTAATTACCATGCCCCATAAGATTTTCCAGAACCAAAGCACAACCCTCCCCATGGCTACAGAAACCACTAAGTCAGAAATGGATAAAGCCTGGGAGCACTGGCAAAACCAAAACCCCATAGCTAGACAGAAATTCCTAGAACTACGCAATAGAGTCAAAAAGCTAATAAAATGGGACAAATTCCAATACTACCAGTCTGCCTAGACTCCTCACAACACAGCCCCAAACAATTCTGGTCCTCCATAAACTCCATCCTCCACCCAGGTACAGTCAGTACCCCTCCTAACATCCCTCACTCCTCAGAAAATATTGCTACCTCATTCAACACACACTTCACCCAAACCATACTATCACTAGCTAAACAACACAACCCTCCTCCAACCCACACCTTCAACTAGTAATCTCCCCACTGCCTTCTCTTTTTCTCCTGTACCTACCTCCAACATAAACTCTTAACTAAACTTAAACCCACCAAATTAGCAGCAGACAACCTCCCAAGTGAATACCTACAAATTGCAGCTGATGCTCTGGCCTACCCAGTATCCATCTTGATTAACCGATCTCTGTCAGACATTGTGGAAAGTCTCACATATAATTCCCCTCCACAAAGGCGGACCCTCTCTCTCTACTCTCCAAAATACTAGAGAGATGCATACACTCTCAGGTCTCACACTACCTCCTTACTAACAACCTCCTTTCCAGTACTCAGCATGGTTTCCGACCAAACCATAGCACCACCACTGCCTTACTCTCCTTTACAAACACTATCCTTCAGCATAAAAATAATGGCTATCTCTCCTCTGCTACTTTCCTAGACCTATCTAAAGCATTTGACATGGTCCCACACAAACAACTTATCTCTGTCCTCAATAACCTATCCTTCTCACAATCAGTCACCAACTGGTTTCAGAGTTACCTGTCTGACCGCCAACAATCCGTTGTATGGCAGAATGACATATCTCCCCAACTACCTGTCTCCATAGGGGTTCCCCAAGGATCCATCCTTGGACCCCTACTTTTCTCTGTTTACACCAATAATCTAGCCTCTGCCACCAAACATGGCACACTCATCCAATACGCAGATGACTCTACCATCATCTGCTCAGCCCAGTCCCTACCCAAACTGCAAAAGTCACACAGGAAGCCTTTTCCTCTGTTGAAACATGGTTATCCAATGCCCAATTAATACTCAACCCAAACAAAACTAAACTACTCATCTTCCAACCCACCAAACATACTCAAAACAGCTCTCACTTTAACATCACAGCAAAAGACAACACCACTATATACCCAACTGATCACACCAAATTGCTAGGAGTGGAAATAGACAATAAACTAAAATTTGACATTCACATATCCATGACCATAAAAAAAGTCCACAAAAAACTAGGAGCATTGTACAGAAATAAACAATTTCTCACCAAAGCAGCAAAGATTTCAATAGCAAATTCCCACCTTATCTCCACCCTACTTTATGCCTCTCCAGTATATACCAACCTAAGGCAATGTGATCTAAACAAGCTAGAGACCTGCTACAACAAAATCGCACATCCGCCACAGGGGCATCCTACCGTAGTCACCACTGTCTCTCACTTGCTGAACTGGGCTGGCTTGAACTCCCTCACCTCCTTCAGTGGTATCAACTCTCACTCACCCACAAACTAGTAAACCATCCACTAAATGTCCCATCCCTCCAGAATCTACTCCAACCCTATCGCACCACCAGACCACTAAGATCCAGCAACAAAAATCACTTGCAGATCACTAAAGCCAATAACTCTGCTGGTGAAGCACTATTCTCTTGTGCCATAGCCAAATTATGGAACTCACTCCCACCCACAATTACCTCCGTACCATCATGCACCAACTTCAAAACTTTATTAAAAGCGCACCTAAAAACATGCTGGCTATGCCCTTGCAACTCCCACTCTAATATCATCCACCCCATCCAACTACTACCTTTCTTTCACTTCCACTAACTACCTTGATGATAGCAAGCTCAGATGCTCATAAGCCTAGTACTTATTATACAGCAGGAACTTCTCATTGTTACATTTGTTAATGCCTGTTATGTACTTCACAGATAAAGATTCTAGTTGTCTACTGATGTACTATGTTCTTCATCTGTAAATATGTTGTAAGTAATTTTTATGTTAAATTGTTAATCACTATGTAATCCAATGTAACTACTGTCTGTTTATTTTACTGTGGAGCTTTTCTCCCCGGGCCTCCGCTGAAAATGGACCCACGTCCAGTCGGACACTCCCGGTCAACAAATTTAAATAAAATAAATAAAAATAAAATAAATGTTAAAGCACCTATGTGCTTTACTAATTTAAAATTACTTGTCCTCCATACACACTATACTTTATAGAAGTGCAGTTGAAGAGGGGTATCAGAAGCATAGATGCAGCTAACCAAATATAATTTAAGTACAACTAATCATATGTCCAAAAAACCATAAAAGTGAATCAAGCAATGAGGAGGTATAAAAAACTTTTATTAAAATTACGACAAAAGTGCTTTCACAGTTGAGACACTGCTTCATCAGATGTCCAAAGGTTTTACTCATACATATTCTTTAAATAATACAAAGCATTAGATCAACAATCAGGAAAAGTTCCCTCGAATACATTATTTTGTCAATTGGCATTTAAAGTGATAGCACAAGATATTCTGTATATCTATATATATATATATATATATATATATATATATATATATATATATATATATATAAATATTATGTCAAGTCATACACTCTTATTTACACAAAGGTCTATCTTTCAAGAGGGGTTTAAGTGGTACCTTATCATTGAGGCCAAACCCACCATCAGCCCGCAGTCTGATTATCTATTTTGCTTCAGATACCTCAGTTTTATTCTCAATATCCCTCCCATAACCAGCTGTTACTCTCTCCATAACTAAAAGCTTAAATGTATGTGTGCCCAGAGATGTGTATGTGCTTGGCTAATGCATTATTAAGATGTCCTTTCTTTATATCATATATATGCTCTCTTATTCTATCTCTGAAAAGTCTGTTGGTCTTGCCTACATAAAACATTCTGCAAGAGCAAACCGCTAAATAAACCACATCAGATGTGTCACAACTAGTTGCTGTATTAAATTTAAAAACTTTATTAAAACCTGGGTGCATAAATTCCCCAGTGGAATCAATATATCTGCAAAAGCTGCATTTCCTGCAAGGAACTGTAACCCCCCCCCCCCCTGTTGATCTGTATTCAAATCTTTAGGATAGCAAAGCATATGTGTAAAATTTCTCTTATTCTTAAAAGAGAATTTAGGTTTATCTCCTACAATATTCTTAATGGTCAAGTCACTAGTTGGTATAGGCCAATTTTGCTTCAAAACATCTGTTATATTAGTGTTGTTTCCAAAAAACATTGGCATGCATACCATATCACAGGTGGGCTTGACAGAAATGTTTGTGGGTGACACCTCTTGGGAGAAGTATGGTTTTGCTGTAGCATGCCTATGGTTATTAATATCTGAAAGTGACCCTTCTATATCTTGGTTCTTATAGACCCTTTCCCTCAATCTAATTTTTAAGTCATTTAAATCAGCCTCAAATTTTCCATCAGCAGTATTCAGCCTCGACATCCTGAACCTTTGCCCTTTCACTATGTTCTTAAAGATGTGATTGGGATGCATGCTGGTCCTATACAATAAATTGTTTCTATGACATCCTTTCCTATAAATTGTAGTGCAAACTGTGTTATCAGTTTTCTTGTAAACTTTTACATCAAGAAAATTCATTTCACTCCACGAGGTATTCATATCAAACCTCAGGAAGGATGTGCTTCCATTTAGCTGGTCAAAAACTAAAGATAATTCACATTCAGAGCCATCTCATAATAGAAACAAGTAATCTACAAAGCACCTGCAAAAACAACTTGTTTATATCTACAGGTCCCTAAAAATGTGTCATTTTCCCATTTAGCCATCACTAAATTTGCATAACTATTCGCTGTGGGCATACTCATTGCAATGCCTTCCTTTTGCAAATATAATTCCTGATCAAATAAAAACATATTGTTTTCAAGTATTAGTTCCATCAACAAACATACTAGATCTATAGAACTGTGAGTTAAAGATCCTTGCTCTACTAAATAATATTTCAGCATATCAATGCCCTTCACATTAGGTATCGTAGTGAGCAGGGACTTTATGTCAAGTGTGACAAATAACAAATTCCTAGGATCCATCAATATCTCATTTAGGGATTTAAATAAATCATTTAAGAACTGTTTCATGTCCCTTAGAATATATTAATTATTGTCTACTATCGGTCTTAACATTTTCTCTATATAGATAGAGATTCAGTGCACCATCCATGGCCTGAAACTATAGGCCTGAATGGTGGACATAATGGATCTTTGTGTGTTTTTGGAAGCCCATGAATCACTGGAATAATGGGATCATCTACCAAAAAATATCTGAACATATAAGCAATACATCTACAAAGTAAACTTTCATATAATGCATTGTAAATCCTAGATGCTATAACATTTATATAAGATTCAGGTACCTTTTCATATACCTTATCATCACTTAACATATTTTTCATAGACTCAAGATAATACTCACGGTCCATAATGACAACTGGACCACCCTTGTCAGCAGCTTTAATAATAATGTATGGATCACTCTTAAGATGCTGCAGAGCTTCCCATTCACTGCTATTTAAATTCACATATTTCTTATTCTTTAGATTCATTACAGTATGCAACTCAGATTTGCATATCTTACTAAAAGTCTCTAAAATCGGGTGACTGATAGGAATGAAAGTACTTGGTTTTCTAAAGTTACTTGCTGAATTACTATTACCAAACAGTACCTTTAAACCAACAGTCCTAACAAACATTTTTAAGTCCACAATGGCTTCAGTTAGCCCTACTGCTTATGAGAGTACAAAAGACAAGCTTTTATTTAATAAAAAACACTCACTGTGATTAAGTGGCTTTGATGAAGTGTTCCATACTAATGTGTTGTTAAATCTTGCCACATCTTCTTTATAGTCTGCGGCTTTTTTTTTGGTCTTGTTGTATCTTCCTTTTCATTCTCTTCTGGTTTATTGTACGATCTCTTGGAGTTTGAGAATGCTGATTTGCATCTTTGTTGAGACTTATAGGAAAAATCTGGTACCTCAACTCATCTTTAGGTGCGTGTGTTACACTGGAATCGGCATCAGATGATACACTAGTCTCTCTAACAGCTTCTCTGCTCTCATTGTGCTGTACTATAGCAACCTCTATTGCTGGAGGTGCATTACCTTTTCTTTTGGCTCTACTGTTCTTTCCCGGTAACGAGTGAGCTTCACTCGTGACACTGGTGCTAGATAAGCTCAGACAGTTCATACCAGCCCTGACATCTTGATTACTTTTCTGGATGCCAGTAGATACAGGTGTAATGGTCATTCTGATGTTATTCAAGGACGGGGCTGATACATCATTCATGCATTCATTAGTTCTCGGCCATATAAACATGTGCCCTTCCTTGAAATCTGTTTTATCTCTTTCCAGTTTACCAAACTTGGACCAAAGCAGTTTCTTTTCAAAGTCACAGAATCAATTAAGGCATTTAATCTCTCATTGATAAGTTCATCAGGAAACTGCTCATATAAAACATGTTGTGCTTTCCCTGTTTTTTCCACTATTTGTCTCTCTTCATCAAAAGAGAAATCAATGAGATGTATGTATGTATTTCTAGCTTAACTCAAGGTTAAGATTCTGGCTTTTAGACAATAATAGTAGAAATTTCTCTCCATACGTGAGCATGTTCAATATTCTGAGGCCACGAGGAATAACATTAAACTCAAGACAGGCTTCAAAGTGATATTGCTGAGTTTGTAAGCATTTCAGTCTATACATCTCATTCTCAGTTTCTTTCAAAAAGAGAAGTAAAGTCCATACCACTTGTATCAGGTTTCTTCCTTTCAAAGACTGCCTTCCCATCCAGCAAAGGATTACTCTGGCTCCTTAAACAATCCATTAATTTCCCATTAAGTGATGCTGCATTCATGTGGGACACAGTCAAGTTCCAGATCTACTAGCGCTTTCAGCCATTGCTCCAAGTAGCCACAAAAAACAAAAATAGCAACCAATAATTGTGGCACTAAGGATAAATGATTCACTTAAAACCAATAAATATATCCAAAAACCATAAAAGTGAATCAAGTAATGAGGCGGTATAAAAAAAATTTTATTAAAATTACTACATAAGCGCTTTCACAGTTTAGACACTGCCTCATCAGCTGTTCAAAGGTTTTAACTCATACGTATGCTTAAAATAATACAAAGTATCAGACCAACAACCAATCAGAAAAATTCCCTTTGAATACATTATTCTCTCCATTGGCATTTAAAGTGATAGCACAAGATATTCTGTGTGTGTGTGTGTGTGTGTGTGTGTGTGTATATATATATATATATATATATATATATATATATATATATATATATATATATACCTTATGTCAAGTCATACAATCTTAAAAACTGAGATATCTGAAGCAAAATGGATAATCAGACTGTGGGCTGATGCCAGTTTTGGCCTCAATAAGGTACCGCTTAAAACCCTCTTGAAAGATAGACCTTTGGATAAATAAGATTGCATGACTTGACATAATATATATATATATATATATATATATATATATATATATATATATATATATATAAAATGTCTTGTGCTATCACTTTAAATGTCAATGGAGAGAGTAATGCATTCAGAGAGAATTTTTCTGATTGGTTGTTGGTCTGATGCTTTGTATTATTTAAAGCATATGTAGGAGTTAAAAACCTTTGAACATCTGATGAAGTAGTGTCTCAACTGGGAAAGCACTTATGTGGTAATTTTAATAAAAGTTTTTTATACCGCCTCATTGCTTGATTCACTTTATGTTTTTTGGACATATTTCTTGGTTTTAAGTGAATCATTTATCCTTAGTGCCACAATTATTGTTGACAACTAATTATATCTTTGTGTGTCTATATGGTTAAAGTAAAATGCTTATGTTTGATCCTTTAATTTCATGAACAATGCATAGTTTGGAAGGTCATGATAGCATTAATTAAAGTTGGGTAGCTCTGTATTTTGTTAATAGATATTCATTGAATTTACTTATCAGAAATATCTACAACCTCAATATTTATTAGATTAGTTATTACGCAAAGTGCTTTGGATGCAGATCAGAGGTAAAATGTTGATTTCAGTATGGGATTGACTCTGCTTATTATTTATGTTGTGGAATCTTTCATAAAATGGATAGATATAATTTTTTTTTCTTTCTTTCTTCTTTACTTTTCTAAAAAGGAAAGGGAGAAACAAAAGGAAAAAAAAAATTTTTTTTCAAATAATTTTTCAGACATTCAAATAATGTTTCATATCAAAGTATTTAAATATATACATTATTAAAATAGATACCAATGTGTGTTAGAAAACTCATAACTTTAGTTCTATATTAGTTCAGGTTACTATATTTTTATAAACATATTGTTGAAACGTGTACCCTGCATACAAGGCAGAACCTGAAAATAATGTATTTAGAGTGTGAGATGTGGATAGTGAGTGGTTTGATTAATTATTTAATCAAACCAGGAACATTTTGTTCCATGTGTGTCTTTATATATAGAAATTAATTTAAAAAAAATGAAAGTTGAAATGTTTGTTTCATCCATGATAAAGTACTCTGAAGGATATTACAAATTATTATATATAAAACCTATTACAGATGTTCTAAACATATCTCACATGTTAGTATATAAGTGTCTATCACTTAATGTCAATGGCATAAATAATAATATGAAAAGAGCTGGTTTACTTAAGTTTATTAAAATGCATAAAGCACATATAATCCTTCTGCGAGAGATTCACTTGTTAAAAAAAGATTTAGATAAATTATCTTTTAATGGTTACTCAATTGTTATGGACTCTTGCTACAAAATAAAAGAAGAGGTACTATTATACTGTCGAAAAATTCCCCTAACATGCCTAAAATTCTAAGTACATTTTCTGATAAAGATGGAATGTTGTGTTTGGTGGTACTAGAAATTAATAAGAAATGTTATGCTTTGGTTAATTCCTGTTAGATACCTGGGTTAGGAACTAGATTTGTAAACAAATATCTGGATACCATTGCATTACACGCTAGAGGTGAAATTATCTTAGCTGGGGATTTTAATTTTTTATTAACAGACAGAGATACTGCCAGAGTTAATAAACCTAAAAATAACAACACAATCCAAAAAACTGAATAATTTTATTTCCTCAGTAAACCTCAGAGATATTTATGATCTAAAATTGATTAGCTCACTTAATTACACTCATTATTCCTTTATATTTGGAACCCAAATTAACAAAGATAAGGTCTTCATTTCAAATAGCTCATATTTCGAAATACATGAAGTTTCAGTAATGTCATGCCCACTTTCTGATCATAATGCCCTTACTTTTAATCTTAGTGTAAGAAATGATGATTTAATATTTTGACAGAGAATCCCAGCATATATAATAAAAATTAAAGGTTTTAAAGACTGTATTTTAAATGAAATAAATACATTTGTGGAGATTAATAACAATGGCAAGGTAATATACACCATATTATGGGATGCTTTAAAAGCCTTTCTGTATGGGAGAATAAAAATTTGGTATATTTTAAAAAGAAAAGAATGGGATAGAGAATTATCAGATTTGCAAACTAAAATAGATAAAATCAGAATTAAAACCTAATGATAGGGCCATAGATACTGAATTATCAAATTTAAACCAAAAATACTTAGAAATATTAAATCACAAAGTTTCAATAAATCTGGAAAGACTGAAATTACAGTCCTAGTCTGCAAGTCCTAAACACTTGCATAAGTTGGCTATTAGAACTAAATAAATCAATAATTGAAATCATATTAACGAAATAAAGGACACAGTTAATAATTCCACAAAAACGTAACTGATTTAAAAGGTATATTAGAAGCATTCAAAACATAGTATAAATCAATTAATGATTGAAAACCCTTCTTTAGAAAATGGCACTGCAATTGATAAATTTGTCCAAAACAACTTCACTTATAAGTTATCAAAACAACAAAATAAGTTACTAGATAAACCAATATCATTATTGGAATTGAAAGACCAAATTAAAAAATAACAAGGCCCCAGATTTAGATGGAATAATTCCAGAATATATAAAATCTTTCCAGATTCAACACTAAAAATACTGTTAAATGCATTTTCTATAGTTAAAATGAGTTGAAGGTAGCCCCTTCTTGGAAATATTCTGTGATTTCCCTTATTTTAAAGCAAGGCAAAGATTTGCAATCATATTCCTCTTATAGGACTATCTCTTTACTAAATATTGATTATAAAATCTTTATGTCCATCCTGGCTAAGAGATTGAATAATATATTGCCCAGTTTAATAGACTGTGATCAAACAGGTTTCCTATTACATAGGAAAGTTCAAGACAAAAAAAAATGATTAAATTATTATCCATGATTGATATCGCAAACAAGACCAAAAAGCAACTTACTATTATTAGTTTAGACATTGATAAAGCCTTCACTGTATTAGCTGGTTATAGCTGCTCAAAATTCTTAAAGGATATAATTTTTCTATAGACTTTACTAATTTAATACTAAAATTATATAATGATTCCCAAGCATATGTTAAATTTGGGTCATGTTTATCGTCATCATTTAAAATTGTATAAGTTACAAAACAAGGCTGCCCGCTGTCACCATTATTGTCTGCTCTATCAATAGAACCTTTCGCTACTTATATAAGAAAAGATATTAATATAAAAGGATTTTTTTAAATAGTGAATATTGTTCAAAAATCCAGTTGTTTGCAGGAGTTTACTTTACATGGTCGACATTCCAAAATGTCAAAGACCATATGGCCGAGACGATATGATCGACATTTGAAATGTTGAACAATGTAAAAGACAAAAAAAAAACAACAAACACTTACCTTAACACTGCTAACAGGGGGGCAAGCCCCCCTGCACCCCCAGTGGGGGGCTCCACCCCCCCACACCCCCTGTAACTTAAATATACCAACTCCGAGATCGCACTACAGTGCAAAAAATGGAAATATTTCCATTCCGTACTGTACAGAAATGCTGGTTCTGCATGGTCGACATTTCAAATGTCGATAATATGGTCTTGGCCATATGGTCTTTGACATTTTGGAATGTCGACCATGTAAAGTAGACCTGTTTGCAGGCAGTATTCTCTTAATAAGTGAGGATATAGATTCTTCTTTATACTATATCACAGAATCAATCACATTGTCTGAAAAAAATCTCAGGTCTAAAATGTAATCAAAGTAAAACTGACACATACTATTAATCAATAAGAAAATTAATAAAAATTTGATAGATTATAAAAACCTTAATTGGGAAAATAAAAAAATACAATATTTAGGGATTAGTATAAAACCTACCTGAAAAGAAACTGTACTTTTAAATTACACTAGTCTATTAAACACAATCACCAACTTAACTAATCGTTGGAATAAAATGTCTTTCACCATGAAAGATAGACTCACATTGAAAAAAATGGTTATTTTACCAAAACTTTTATTCTACACACAATCCCTAATTTTAATCCCCCCCCCCAAATTCTTCAAGCAAATAAATGCTTTATTACTTAAGTTTCTTTGGTTTCCTCAAAAACCAAGGATAACTTATAATTGGCATGTAAGAGGTTGGGATAGCAATGGAATTGGATTTCCTAACATTAAATTGTATTCAAAATCTGATGTTATTAACATAGTATTACACGGATTTATATCATAACCTGAAAAGATGAAAACATCGAATGACATAACATCGAACTGCTAATGTTGAAAGCTGGTAACCGCGAAAGCTTAAACCTTTGAAAATGGAACCTCCGAATACCAATGGTTGACCATCTGCTCACCCGTGCAACCTGAAACATAACCCTAACAAACACAACCACACCTCTGTAATCATCATAACACCATCCATTCAACAAATAACACTAAGTTGCAAACATTAATGTGAACTAGTCTAATGTGCAGAACTGAAAGTAAATTGTAAATGCAAAAAAGCAGCACACAATGATTCTTCCAGTACAAAACATGGAAGACACAATTACTACAAACTATTTCTTATGTTGGGGGCTTCACCCCCCCACACCCCCCAATGTGGGGGGGCTGTGTCCCCCACACACACCCTACTTAAATATACCAACTTCGAGATCGCATCACAGTGAAGGTAATAGCGAAGCTGCAGAAACGGCCCACCAAATTCTTTCCCTGGGACAGAATTCAATGTTCCACAGCTTCGATAATGCCAGTCTTCAACATTGCCAGTTCGATGTTATGTCATTCGATGTTTTCGTCTTTTGAGTTTATGATATAAACCCGTATTACACTGGCTAAGCTCTACCTACACTTCAAGCTGGAAACAGTTGCATGAAATTCTTATAGTATCTAGTAGTAGTTTTGAAACTTTAATAAACTCCTCGTTAAACATTAGTAAAGTATACTGGGTACTACATGACTATTGTCTATGTAATAAGAAATGTAATCATTTCACTTATGGTATGAATCAAATGTTCAGTACTTTTAAAGGTATAATAGAAAGCAATTACAGTGTTAAACAATTATTTTTCTTGTATTTCCCATTGCTTACACCCCAGCTTGTTTAGAGTCCTTTAATCTTTGTAAAATGATAAATTTCAAAGATAATAACTTAAAATGTTGGTATCAGTTCCTAGATAATAATAAGATTCATTCAGCAAACTTTCTTTTAGCTAGATATAATGTTAAACAGGACAACTGGTTATCTTTACAATCTCTATGCCAGTTCATTGAGAGTAAAGTGAAAATATCAATAAACACAGAAACAGATTCTATGCCAAGATTGTTATAACTCTTTATGTGTAGCAACTCGATGGACATTAAACATAAATTGTGCATTTCACCTATATATAAAATCTTACGTGATAAATTTGTATAATTTGATTTAGCCCTTTGGGATTATTCTACAAAAATTAATAAAGAATCCCTATCAGTAGATAATAAAAAAACAGTTATTAAAATCTGTGAATAGCACCACATCTTTTCTTTATTGGAAGTTGTTTTCTTGGAAATTTCTACATAGAAGTTTTTGCACACCTTATAAAATTGCTATTATATCAAAGAGTTATGAAATAAAATGTTGGAGGTGTGGTGGTACTCTGGAGGCTAATTGGGTTCAAATGTTTATAGAGTTGTTTTACAATTTTGGAATGATTTCAGATATTTTGTAAGGGCTTTGTGGTCAGATAATTGTCAAGTTACTGATTCCTTGTTGTTATTCAATGTTCCTATTCCAAATGTAATCCCAAAACATCAGGTACCTCTTCTTTGGTCAGTTATGGCCATTGCTAGAAAAGTGATCACAATGCATAGTAGGAGTAAACAAGAGCTCCTATTTACTGCCTTTATAAGATTAACTAAGTGCTTGTGTAAAAAAAGAAATGCAAATAAATGTTATCAGAATATCTAATATAACTCATAAAAGATTAGCCTGACAAAAATTCCAAGTTTTATTGGACAAATATTAATGGTGTTTACAGTTCATACTGAATTTTGTCATGGATAACTGTATATAGTTGTAAATATTTGATTTTTCTGTTGCTTTTTGCATGTTATAATTGTTTCGATTGTTAAGTTTTTAATGTAAAATCAAAACGTTGTTGGAAAAAAAATGTATCAGCACAGATGATTTGTGAGGGGACTACTTGGACTTGTATCTACACATTTGCCAAGCATCTTCTTCTTCTTTTTCCCGGTTAGGGGTCGCCACAGCGGATCATCTGTCCGCTCATGATTGGCAGTGGAGTTTTACAGTGTTGAGTTGCCAGTCCAGCGCCCAACCTTCCACAGAAGGCACACACATGCACACACTCATACCTAGGGCCAATTTAGAGTGTCCAATCCACCTACTGCATGTCTATGGGATGTGGGAGGAAACCGGAGCACCCGGAGGAAACCCACGTGACCACAGGGAGGAGATGCAGACTCCGCACAGAAGGCAACCCAGCCGAGAATCGAACCAGAGAACCTCTTGCTGTAAGGCAGCAATGCTAACTGCTGCACCACCGTGGCCCCCAGCATCACAAACTGAAATTTCAGTCTAAGAGTAGAGGTGGCTTTGTTTTGGTTGTCCTGAAAGACATGTCTGAATATCAACCCATGTTCATGGCTGCAGACCTTCTTACTGCCCAGTAATATCCCTTGTTTTATAAATAAACTGCAGCAATGACCTTCTTCTTTTTCTTTCGGCTTTTCCCGGTTAGGGGTCGCCACAGCGGATCACCTGCCCGTTCATGATTGGCAGTGGAGTTTTTATGGTGTCAAGTTGCCAGTCCAGTGCCCAACCTTCCACAGAAGGCACACACATGCACACACCCATGCCTAGGGCCAATTTAGAGTGTCCAATCCACCTACAGCATGCCAGTGATACTTTTGTTAAACACAGTATAGCTGTGTGAGGGTAAACATCATAACTAGGTGTTCAAATAACTGCATCGTCATTGCTGCAGAAAGAGTTCATACCTATCTGTCTCCTTGCATTTTCCCTCTCCTTTTCTCTGGGATAAAGTCAAGTTCCTGTCAAGCTGAAGCAGAAAGAGAAACCTTTGAGTCACATCCTGTATGTATGTATATATATATATATATATATATATATATATATATATATATATATATATATATATATATATATACATATATGGGATCCATTTACTACATCAAATTTACATTTCAACGAAATGTAAATTCGCAAGTGCACTTCCGCAAAAGTGCATTTTGTTGAAAATGCACTTTCGTGTGAAGATAAAAATAAAAGAAAAATAAACAAAAAAGAAGAAATAAAACCATGCAGTTTGCATGTAATCTTAGTTGTACATCAACGTTTAGTGTTGATGTACAACTAAGCAAACTAGTGCTAAGATTGTGGTACAGTGGGAATAAGGGAATATTCCCTTTTCCCCACTGTAGTGCATTCTCGGAGTGAGAATATTAAAGTATGGGGGGGGTGAGGGGGGTGCAGGGACAGATTTTTTTTGTGTGTTTTCTTTTGGGTTAGCCGATCCGGCGGCTATATATCAGCAAAAGTGCAGTTTCATTGAAGTGCACTTTCGCTGCAGTAGGATCTACTTTTCTTTTTCGAACAAGTGTAATTTCGATGAAGAAAAGTAGATCCATATATATATATATATATATATATATATATATATATATATATATACATATATAGTTCAGTACTTTTTAATGTTGGGGTGATTGAATGTGGTGTTCTTTCATATTACCTGTCATGAAGATGGATAGAACTAAACATTTATATTTTAGATAGATCTTAGACAGATTAGCTCCTCTCTAGGATGTAATAGGTGATAGTAGCTTATAACATTATTTTATATGTAGAGTTGTTTTTTTTTTTGTTTGTTTTGTTTTCTGGACTCTCTCAGTGAAATGGAATAGCTGTCCTGACACACATTTTCTTCTTGACACAACAATGTACAGAAGATTGTACAGGTTACTCTCTGTTTATAATTGGGTTTCTTGCTAGCATCCTTATCATGGGAGGTAACCTTGTACCACTTTGCAGATATCCAAGAGCTTTTAAAGAGGAGCCATTTTATTTGGAATATTGGTAAATACTTTTTATAACCCATCAGTTCCTATGGTTCAAGGATGGTACCTCAAGCAGAGCTCCTCCTTCATACAGAGCAGTGAAAATGGGTTTACAGGGATAGTAGTTTGCAAACAGGAAGGCTGACCTTTCATATTGGATGACTTGTGTGATTGGCTCAGGGTGAAAATGGTGATACAGCAAAACTACAGATCACAGCTGTAAAGCTTAGTAGCCAGTGACCTATGTCAATCAGTGTATGTTTGTGAGAAGCCTGGTGTTCCAAAGTGACTACTATAACACCAGCCTGTTAAGAGCTGAAACTTCCATATATAGATGTGCATGTATATGCATATGTATATCTGTGTGTGTGTGTGTGTGTGTGTGTGTGTGTGTGTGTGTGTGTGTGTGTGTGTGTGTGTGTGTGTGTATTTATATATATATATATATATATATATATATATATATATATATATATATATATATATATATATATATATATATATATATATATATATATATATATATATATATATATATATATATATACTTTGCAATGCAGTTACTATTTTCCAAATTACCATGAGTCGGATGATCTAGGTACGTGGAAATCAATGATAGAGCTAGTGATCTCTAATGAAGTCAGATACTTCCTGAAATAGACATCTGCAGTCTCAGGTGGCCTGAGTGGGTGCGTGTGGGACACAAGAAGAGAGTATGTAGCTTGAAATCCCTAGAAGTATGAGCAATTTCATGTTTGCTGTAAGGACCCTGATTTGTGGTCTACATAAATACTGCATGTCTAGTGTCTCTGAAACACACTGAACTTAGGGAGTTCACGGAACCGTGGTGAAACAAATTCCATTTACAAATACTGGAAATGTTTATTAATGCTGCAGCAGCAATGCCAGTTCACAGGTACTACCTCAAGCAAAGCTGCAATGTGGCACAGCTGCTGTGGACTTCTTTAACTGTCTGTGATCATCTATTTAACTAATTAGAGCTCTGAACCTATGTTCTTTTTGCAGCAGTTACAAGGCAAATCTGCAGTGGACTTGTTCTTTGACTGTGTACAGCTTTCTGTTCAACACAATGGGGTTTGGATCTGTTCTCTCTCCCCCTGCTTTCATATTTTCCAGTTTGTATTTTTAAGAGTCTTTTGAGGACCTTGACTATAACTACAGTTGTACTATTTCAATTTTCTAGTAATATTTTTGCAGCACACACTTTCAGTATGGAAACTATCATTTGTTTTACAGCTTGGGAACACTGTAATTTTCCTGCGGATTTTGTTTTTTTGTTAGCAAAACTATGTTTAGAAAAAAAACATAGTTGTGTATTCTAGGAAGTCACACAAATTTTTACAATTTTTGACGAGGAATTCTGGGCCGTTTCTGAGAACATTTTTCTGATGGATTTGAGATGTACTGGTTTGTTTTCCAGTTGTTAACTATGGAAGGTTAATGAACAAACAACCACATTACACCTGATGGGCATTTTCAGTGGAATGCAATATTTGTGTGACAAGGACTGGATCTTCAGGCATAAATGTGTTCATTGGATTTGTGACATGAACCCTCCTGATCTTATTTCATGATTGCTGACAGTATAATTTCATTTTGCATTTGATTTATTTTTTTATCTGTTCATACTTACTGAATTAGGTTTGGGTGACTGTTATCTATTTCATGTCATATGCAATTTTTTGTATCTTATTTTTCTTAGACTATATTTGCTTACATAATGCTTTAAACCTGTAATTATTTTAAGTTGCTGTTCTTCATTTATATAAAAGTAATGCTTTGGAATATATTTGTAAATAAGACCAAGTTTAAGCTGAAGCTGAAAACGCTTTCTGTTGACCGTAGAGCATTAAGAAATAGGCCTGCATGCAGCACAGTTTACAAACAGGTTAACTTAACTGAATAAATGAGTTGTGTGCAAGGCTCATGGTGAAAAAACACTGTGGCGAAATTGATGATCAGAGCTTTGAAGCTTGATATAATCAAATGTCCCATGCCAGTCATTGTCTCGATGAGCTATTGCTATACAGGGAGTACTGTGGTGTCTGTCTGTACAGAGCACAGAAAGATCCTGCAGTCACAGGAAAGACCAGTTCTGTAGTGCAGATAGCTATTGGAGATATTAATGGAGAATGTTTATGTCCTCTGGGTCATGCTCAATACAATGTACTGGCTAGTCCTAACACAAGGAACTTCCTATCTGTAGTATGTATGTAGCAAATAGCAGTCATATGATCATAGGAGGTTACTAGGCTAATGGTCCCAGGGCCCTTACAAGCCTAGTCAAGTTAAACCCATGTTCCCAAGGGTGTCTGGTTCAAGCAGATACTATAATCAGCACCTATTGCTCCTGTCCAGAAGGGGCACAGGTGAAACCCCAGGGGTGAATTTCCGGTTACTTATCCAATCGTCCAAATTATGCATAAATAGGGCCAGCGAAGGGCTTTATTTAATATGAATAGGAAGCTTGTTCCAAAGGTGGGGCAACCTCTGTGAGACAAATCTGTCTCTCTAGCAAGTTCTGTTGATGTCACATACCTGGTTAAGGTCCTTGGAGTGACTGGCCTGTGTGCCATTTAACTTGCGAATGTGCAGCATTTCCATTAAAGCTGGGTCAAAGATTGCTCTATATACAAGGCACAGATTGCCTCTGAGGAGTCTGTATGACACAGAGTAAAGTGACAATGATTTCAGTCTGTCTGCATAAGACAGATCTTGAAGACCCTGAATTTGCAAGGAACCTTTGTGGTCTGTCCAATTGCTGCAGATGTTTAGAAAGGAACATACCAAGGGGAACATTGCAGTCTATTATTGGCCTGATGAGGGAAGAGTACAACTGGGTTATAACTCCTTTTTTCTGGAGGCAATGCCCTTACTTATGAGATGAGCAATATAAAATGCCCCTCTTACCACTGTGGAGTCATGGTGATCAAAGTTAAGGTTGCTGTTGACCTGTGTGCCAGATCTCTCACCACTAACTGTGTGCTTAGGGTATTGCTGTTGATGTGGTAGTTTGCAGGAACATCACCCTTGCCAAAGGGGATGATAATGCATGTTTTTTTCCATTAATTTTAAGACCAGAACTTGCACCAGTCATTAATCTGCATAAGACCTTCTTGCAGGATGTTAACATCACTAGGGGTTTCAATGATCACTCCCAGTTTGCAGTCATCAGCATGGATGCACCCTCTTTGTGCAAAGGAATGATGGTAGCTGTTTTCCATTCCACTGGGATGAAGCTAATGCTTAGGCTGTAATTGAAAAGCATGCCCAATGGTGATGCTAATTCCTGTTTTAACCCATGTAGAACACAGCCTGAGATGTTGTCTGGTCCAATAGAGGCTGTGCTTTTGGCCCTGGAGACGGTGTTTAAGACCTGCTCCTCAGAGATAGTAGGTGGAGGACAGGTGTTAGGGATGCTTTGAGGTATATGTGGCGGGGACAGGGGAGTGAAGTTTTTACTGAACCTGTCAGCCAGCAGGTTTGATATATCCACAGGTTCTATATATGTAGTACTATTAACTATGCATTCAGTGCAAATCTGGGCCTTATTTTTGAGGTGATGGATGTAACTAAACAACCCCTTGTGGTTATCCTTAGTAAGGGAAGCTAATTTAGATTCACAGTTGGCTTTGGAAGACTTCACTAGGAGTCTTATTTGCTTGTTTAAGTTGAGGAGGGAGTGTTTCCAGTTTTGAAACCATTCCTTCCTACTCTTAGACAGCAATTTCTTTCTCCTCTTGTATACCTTATTAATGGCAGTTTTCCACCAGGCAGGTTTGTTT
Organism: Protopterus annectens; assembly: GCF_019279795.1. NCBI lineage: Eukaryota > Metazoa > Chordata > Ceratodontiformes > Protopteridae > Protopterus > Protopterus annectens. Next base: position 1,541,514,943 of record NC_056728.1, on the reverse strand, counting down.
TTCCTTGAAGATCTTGCTTTGGTTCTATCAGGTATGGCAACATCAATAAAATTGTACAGGTGTTCGTATAAAGCATTGGTGTATAACACAGCATAAGTGTCTGTTCCATCATTGGGGGAGGGGCTATGCAGCTATTTATGCTGTCAGGTAAGAGGTTGTAACTGACCTTGGAGAAGTTTTTTAGTTTAGTTGTTGCTGGGGTGGGGGGGTCATCTTGTGTTATAGTTACTTCTAGCGAGGCTGATTTGTGGTCAGATGTCATCAGGGATGGCCACACACTGGGGATGGTGCAGCGGTCAGCCATGTTGGTGAGCACCAGATAGAGGATGTATGAGCCCCTTGTGAGTGTGTCAACCAGCTGGTCCAGGGCACTGGAGTTAACAAAGTCCAGGAATCTTTGGGCAAGTGAGTTAGAACACATATAATTTACCCAGTCAATGGATGGGTAATTAAAGTCACCCAAAACCAGGGTGTTTGGTTGTATCTTGATTGACTCAAGTAGATCCAAGTAGGCTGAGTGGATGTCTTGATTCATGGAGGGGGCCCTATAGCTGACAATGACCTGAAGAGGGGTCTCACCTACAGTCAATTGCACCTGAAGTAATTCAAGGGAGTCATGCTGTTTAACCAGTCTATAGGTGTATTTATCTTTAATGAATATTGATACACCACCTCCTTTATTTCTCATGCCTTCAGTTTGTGGTCAGAATGTGTGGAAGGAAATGTAACCTGGTAGAGCTGGGGTGTTCTCCGCAGCCTTAAACCAGGTCTCAGTGACTACACAAATATCAGTAGTTTCCAAGGTGAGTATGTGAAACTGTAATTATCAACACTGGTGGCTAGGTTCCCACTGTGGATGCATTCAAAATAATCATTAGTTAGCATGCTAGAGCATTTGGTGAGTTTGTCTCCAAGTTGCAAGCTGAAAAAGGCAATATAGCAAAAGCACTAATCACAAGTCTGAGGCTTGATGGAATTCAAAAACAAACTCCAATTAGCATTTCTGGCATTTTGCCCCAAAGTCAAAAAGCTGATTTCAGCTTGTCCAGAGTAAAGAAAGATCTAAAATCCATAGACATCTCTCTTACTATGATGTGGCTGACTGATGTTTTCTGTCTCCCTGTTTTTAACTGTGGAAAAAAAATATAAGAACTATAGTGGCCTTATTCCACTCTACCGGTATCTGATATATAGTGCCTGTTATACACAAACAGCCACATTACAGATGCGCGCAGAAAATCACCAGAGATACAGGTATTTAAACAATTTATTGTCTAGTTTGTTAAGCATCTAGCCATAAGTTTGCACTAAATTATCAACACCGTTATCTTACAATCCCACATATTGAACAATACTGAAGAACTGACTCAACTTCTTTACAAAATATCCAAGTTTCCAAAGTGATATCAAAATCTCATAACCTTGATGATAATGCCACTATTCCAGGTTTAAATTTGGGACCTGACATTAGTATGAACTGTCCATGGAGGTGAGAGGAAATGACTAGTACTAGCTCACTTATTCTGGGGAAAGATTGCATATGGGCATCTGCATTAAGAGTGATTCCTAGCAGAAGCTGAGGAGCAGGATCCCAAAATTAAGGGGTCCCACAGAAAGCAGAAGAGAGCTGAAGGTAGCACAGATAAGCACACAGAAACAGGCATGTGTGATACATATAAAGGGAAGAACAGCACGTAAGGTAGAGTGCAGAGCGTTTACTATTTGTGAGTTTTTGTCTTGGTTTGAAGCACGTAGGGTATGTTGTAGCCCAGACTTGGTATAACTGAAGAGATATTAGGTGCACATAGTTTCATAGGTGTTCACTAGGCTAACAACCACAAGGGCCTTTTTAAGCCTAGCTATGCATCCCAAATCTCTAACAACTTGTACCCATTATAAGTGTAAGCAGGGGCTTGGGAGATGAAACATTTACAATCAGTGGACTGAGAGATGAACTATTTGCAGGCTGCCTGTGTCCATTAGAGAGACACAGGTGCCAAACCAGGGATAAATTTCCTGTTTCCCATGCAATTGCTGAAGTTATACATGAATTGATTTAGGGAGGAACTCTGCCTCACATAGAAGGGGAGCCTGTGCCAGAGAAGGGGGTAGTCTCTGGGATACATACCTGTCTGTCCAACAGATCCTATTTATATCACAGCAGAGTTTAAGTCTTTAGAACATGTAATTATGGTGCTGTTTGTTTTGCATATGTGCATGAGATCCATCAGAGTGGGGTCTGACAATGCCTTGTATCTCAGGCATAGATCTCCCCTCAACAGCCTGTAGGAGACAGAATACAGGGATGGGGCCAGAGGTAGTCTGCATAGGACATTTTACTTATGTGCTATATTCTTTTAATGAGGAAACTCTGTGGACATTCCAATTGTAGGATATGCCTGGTTAAGTACATACCAAAGGGGACTTTGTACTCAGTGATAAACTGATGAATGCCAAATACAGTGGAACAATTACTTTCTTGAGCTTAGATGGCAAAGGGACGGCTTGCATCTGTCACCCCTGGGCTTTCGGATATTGGCAAAGGCTCTTGCTACCCCCATAGTGCCTTTTTTAGGCAATTCTCAAAAGACAAACTCACCTCCATAGGTATCACAAGGGATAAGAAACTAAGAGTAATGCTACTCAACGCCAGAAGTCTAAACCTCAAGATGCACGCACTCAAAACTCTCCTTAGCATGGAGAGCATCGATATCTGTGCGGTAACAGAAACCTGGTTCAAGACTCCTGAGAGCACCCCAGCACTACCAGGTTATACCTCATACCATGCTTTTCAGCCCCAAAACTTGGACTGAACCACAAAAGGAGGGGGAGTATCAATATTTGTCAAAGATACCCACACCTCCAGGTTGGTGGCACAGCACGAAGCATCAGAGACTATCTATGTGCAACTAACAGTGGGTAAAACTGCCTTCCAGTTTATAGCCTGCTACAGACCACCCTCGCAAACCCAGGAACCCCACTCAGCCTTCCTGAGAACACTGGAAAATATGAAGGTCTCTCCAAACACCATTATATTGGGCGACTTCAACTACCCAAACATAGACTGGGAGCATTACTCTAACTCCAACACCCTAGCCCAAAGGTTCCTAGAATTTATAAACACAAATGCTATGGAACAACTTGTTACCACTCCCACAAGAGGGGAAAACATACTGGACATGATCATCACCAACATGGGGACTCTATGCTCCAGACCAGAAGTGTATCCCTCACTGGTAAGATCAGACCATAAACTAATCTCACTGGATATTCACATCCCAACCCCACCCCTGCCCAGAAAACCACAGTGAAAAACTTCTCTAAAGCAAATTTCACACTCCTCAAAACCGAGGTGGAATCCTTCAAAGCCCCCGGGCCTGTGGAAAATACGGCCCAGACTGCAGAATCCTTTATAAATGCATTCTATGAACACCTTCAGGAATGCATGGATCATGCAATCCCAAATAAAACCAAGACCCAATCCTCCAAAGGCAGACGTCCTGTCTGGTGGACCCCAGCCATAAACAAACTATACAATAGAAGGAGGAAGCAACTACATGATAGAGCAAAATCCCAAAAACGGGAAGGCATCTCTGATCAGTATTAGCAAAAAATTACGGGCACTCATAAAATCGTCTAAGGCCAGCTTCAAGAGAAAAATTGCACAGGACACTAAGGATAATCACAAGGCTTTCTTTAGTTATGTTAGGAACCTGGGTGGGAATTCCCAGATATGCTCAGAATTAGTCCAAAATGACAAAAAATACATCGAACCCACAGACATTGCCAACATCCTAGCTGACAGGTTCAGCACAAACTTCTCCCCCCCACCAAAAGGGCAAATATCTATCCCAGCAGAGTGCTGCCCCCCTGACATCTCAGATGCTCAGGTAAGAGCCGCCCTCTCCAAACCAAAAACACAGCATCAATGGGACCAGATGGTGTCCCGGGCTGCGTCCTACATGAACTCCAAGAAGAGCTAAACCCAAACATAAAACTACTGTTCAATCTCAGCCTTAATACAGGATATGTACCCAAAGAGTGGCGTGCAGCAACAGTGGTCTCTCTCCACAAAGGTGGTGCCTCAATGGATCCTGGAAACTATCGCCCCATAAGCCTGACTAGCTTGGTCTGCAAAGCTATGGAAAGGATCATCATGGACCTCATAAATAAAGATATTGGGGACTTACAGACACTGGATCCTACCCAGTTCGGCTTTGTTAAGGGCAGATCCTGCCTCTTAAACCTGGTTGATTTCTTTGAAACAGTCACCAAGGCCATTGACGAGGGGAAGGTGGTCCACACAGCCTACCTGGACCTCGCAAAAGCCTTCGATACAATACCCCACTCAGGCATTATAGACAAGCTCACCAGCTTAAATATAAACCCCTATGTCACTAGATGGGTTGCAAACTGGCTCAAGGACAGAACCCACATGGTTAGAATTGCTGGAGCCATGTCAGACTCCAAACCAGTTACAAGTGGCGTCCCACAAGGCTCAGTCCTGGGACCTCTCTTGTTCAGTATATATTTCTCGGAGGTACAGGCCAACACGGAAGGACTGTGGCTGACCAAGTTCGCAGATGACTGCAAACTGGGCGCCATAATTGACTCTCCAGCTGACACAAGCATCCTCCAAAAGGGCCTCATAGAAACAGACAACTGGTGCTAGAGCCATGGCCTCAAGCTAAATGCCAAAAAGTGTATAGTCATCCCCTTTGGCAAAAACAAAGTGCCCACAAATTACCACATAGGTGGTAATCCATTAAGTACAGAAGAAGTAATTAGGGACCTGGGGACCCAAGTTGATAGCAATCTCTCATTTGACAACAACGTGGCCAAAGTGGTTAGAGGAACATTTTATATAGCCCACCTAATCATGAAGGGATTCACATCTAGATCAGGGGAGGTCATTGTGCCTCTTTACTCATCCCTCATCAGGCCCATAATGGAGTACAATGCCCCTTTTGGGATGTACCTTACCAGACACCTGCAGCAACTGGAAAGACCCCAAAAGTACCTCACCAAGAGGATCAAAGGGCTCAAACAGATGCCATATGCTGCCCGGTTAAAGAAACTCCAGCTCTACTCAGTGGCATACCGCCTGCTCAGAGGCGATCTGTGCCTGATGTATAAATCCATGTCCAACCCAGAATTAATGGACATGCTGCACCTCAGAAAATTCAAATCCCATCGAGCTACGCACTCGAGAGACTTGAACCTCAGCACTGAAATAAATAGGACATGCTGGAAGGACAGATTCATAACCCAGAGGCTCCCTTCACTCTGGAATAAAATTCCAGTCCAGGTTAGGCAGAGCCCCTCATTGACTCTCTTCAAGAGGAATCTTGATGAGTGGATGGGAGATCATAGGTTTACCCTGGGTATCACTTCTGTGTCACTGTTAGACAGAGGCACAGTATACTAACCTCGAAAAAGGGCATAGCAAAATTATTTTAAAATGGGTGGTGAAAGCCAAACACACTCTGGCTAGGCTTATAAATGCCCTAGGACAGATAGCCTAGTATGAACCTATGAACCTATGAACCTATACCTTTGTTTCTCAGTTGCATAACATATATGATTTCCTCATTACTGTAGACACATGGTGATCAAAGGATAGATTACTCTCTATGCGTGTCCCCAAGTCCCTGACTACTGGGTCATCTCTTAGGAGTATGTTGTCAATATAATAGTTACCAGGGGTAGATGACTTTCTGAAGGATACTATTGAGCATTTTTTGGCATTTAGTTTTAGTCCATGGCTCTGACACCAGCTATTTGTCTGTGTCAGCCCTTCCTGGATAACATTTGTGTTGGTGGAGAATTCTATGACTGCTCCTAATTTGTAATCATCTGCAAATTTAGTCAACCAGAAGCCATTGACTTTGGCCTTGACTTCAGAGAAGTAATGCAAAAAAGAGCAGTCCCAGGACCAATCCCTAAGGGATCCACTTGTGATTGGCTTCTTTGTAGAGGTGGACTCTCCAATTCTAACTTCCTGGGTCCAGTCTGTGAGCCTGCTGGATATCCACTGGGTGACATAAGGCTTTATAACTAGCCTCTTGAGTTTGTCAATAATGCCAGAGTAAGGCATTGTGTCAAATGCCTTGATCAGGTCAAGGTAGGCAGTGTGAACCATTTTGCCCTCATCCATTGCTTTGGTGACCTTCTCAAAGAAGTCCACCAGGATAAGTAGGCATGACCTGCCCTTGATGAAACCAGATTGGGTTGGGTCTTTGTCTGGAGGTTTCCTATGTCATTTGTGCAGTCAAATAAACCTGGTTCAAAGCTGCAAAGAGTACCCCAGCCATACCACGTTACTCATCCTATCATACATTCAGACCCCAAACCATGGGCAGCAAAGCAAAAGGAGGTGGAGTTGCAATATATATTAAAGAGATACACACCCCCAGGCTGGCCAAACAGTATGACGCACAGGAGATACTCCTGGTGCAGTTAACCATTGGTACTCGTTGAAGGCTGTTGTGGCCGAGGCGCTAAGATAGAATAAATTAATTTTTATCAGTTTGGAATCCTTGTTGTTTTGTGAATTTTACTGGTATCTTACCAGTTTTGGCTTCTTGTTTGTTGTTATTGAACCATTGACAAGATCCCTATTCAAATCATAGCTAGCTACAGGCCCCTAGCTTTGAATCAAGATGCCCAGTCCACCTATCTGGACCTCTTGAATCTGTCAGGATTCAACTCTTTATCCTGATACTGGGTGACATCAACTATCTAACCATAGATTGGAAGAACTACTCATGCCAAAACATAAATGCCCAGAGATTACTTGATTTTATCAATGGAAATACCTAGGAGCAGCTGCTCAACACCCCCACAAGAGGTGATAATACCTTGGACTTGGTATTAACCAACATGAGTAACCACTGCAGCATTCCTGCAGTGTCATCCACCCTGGTAAGATCCGACAACAAAGCAGTCACTTTCAAAGTCATCATTTCCCACGACACCCCCCCCCCCCCCGAGCTAGAGTCAAACAAAAAAAAATTCTCCAAAGCTGATGACAACCTCCTGAGGGAAGGTATAAACAGTTTCACAACCCCCTGTCCCTCCATAGGAACTGGCACATATGTCCAAACCTACACCAAAGTACTATATGAGTATTTATATAGCTGCATGGAATCAGGAATATCCGACAGAACAAAATCCTCCTCCTCAAGGAAGAGTAAACCTGTCTGGTGAACATCTGTAATAAATAAACTCTATAATAAAAGGAAAAAATTGCTGCCCAGAACCAAGAAGGAGCAGGTGCCTAATTGGAAGCAATCTCTCCTTAGGATGAACAAGCAAATAAGAGCACTAGCGAAATCATCCAAAGCAAACTTCGAGTCCAAACTGGCCACATCTACTAAAGACAGTCATAAGGCCTTCTTCACATATGTCTGCAGTCTCAAAGGAAGCACTCAGATCTGCTCAGAACTAGTGGTCAAGGACACCACATCCACAAACGTCATAGATATAGCCAACATGCTGGCAGATAGTTTCAATGAAAATTTCACCCCTCTGTCCTCCCCATCAGTAAATCAGGACATCCCCAGTACTTGCCCCCTCCCCTTATCTCTAGGGAGCAAGTCATCACTATCCTCTCAAAGGCAAAAAAAAACATACTCCATGGGACCCAATAACATCCCAGGCTGCATCCTACATGAACTCAAGCAGGAACTTGCAGTACCATTAGGCACCTTATTCAACCAAAGCCTGAGTACTGGCTTCATCCCAGCCAAGTGGAGGACAGCCACCATCATTCCTTTGCACAAAGGTGGGGCATCTATCGATCTAGGAAATTACAGACCCATCAGCCTAACTAGCCTGATCTGCAATGCCATGGAATGGATTATCATGGACCTCATTAGCAAGGACAATGGCAACCTCCAAACACTCGATCCCACACAGTTTGGCTTCATCAAGGGGAGGTGTTGTCTGTTAAATTTGGTGTACTTTTTTGAGACAGTCACCAAAGCCATGGATAAGGGGAAGATGGTGCACACTGCCTACCCTGACCTGGCCAAAGCCTTTGATACTATTCCCCACTCAGATATACTAGATAAACTCTCTCAACTAGGCATCAATATGTATGTTACCAGATGAGTAGCAAATTGGCTCAATGATAGAACCCACCTAGTCAAAATGCAGGAAGCCACCTCAAGCAGTAGACCTGTAACGAGAGGTGTACCCCAGGGATCAGTTCTGGGACCTCGGTTGTTTGAAATATACTTTTCTGAGGTACAGACCAAAACCAGTGGGCTATGGCTGACCAAGTTTGCAGGTGACTGCAAGCTGGGTGCTGTCATCAATTTCCCTAGTGATATGGGTATCCTCCAAGAGGGTCTCACCCAAACAAATGACTGGTGCCAGAAACATGGCCTCAAACTGAATGCTAAAAAATGCATCATCATCCCTTTGAGGAGAGTGACTTCCAGACAAATTATCACATCAATAGCAAGGTCCTAAGCATGAAATCAGTTGTGAGGGACTCGGGCACCCAGGTTGATAGCAAACTGACTTTTGACCACCAAGTTGCCTCCGTTGTATGGAAAGCTTTCTACATGTCCCACCTCATTAGTAAGGGTATTTTATCCAGGGACAAGGAGGACATAACATTGCTGTATTCTTCCCTTATAAGACCCATTATTGAGTACAGTGTTCCTCTCAGCATGTAACTCATAAAGCACATGCAGGAGCTGGAGAGACCAGAGGTTCCTCACCAGGAGAATCCAGGGCCTCAAACATCTGCCCTACACCAATAGGCTAAAATCCCTGTTCCTCTACTCAGTCTCATACAGACTCCTCAGAAGTAACCCCTATCTGGCATAGATAGCAACCTCAGACCCCACATTGATGGGACTGCTGCATATCCACAAGTCAACCTCCATTCAAGTAACCCGCACGAGTGACCTCAATCTGGTCTGTGACATCAATAGGACTTGTTAGCGGGACAGATGTGTGTCCCAGAGACTCACCCTTCTGTGGAATAGATTCCTTCTCCACATCAAGCAGAGTACCTCATTAACCCTTTTTAAGCACAACCTGGATAACTGGATGGGGAATAGAAAATACACCCCTGGGATTCCACCTGTGTCCCTGATGGACAGGGGCATCGGATACTGACCTCTTGGAACATGGGCTAAGTTCTTGGCTAGGCTTGTAAGGGCCACAGAACCAATAGCCTAGTAACTTCCTATGATCCTATGATCCTAATGGCATTATTGATCATTTCCATGATAATTCTTTCCATGGCCTTACACATAAGACTAGTGAGACTTATGGTTATATAGTTTCCAGGGTCTGTAGATGGCCCACCTTTGTGCAGAGAGATGACTGTTGCTGTTCTCCATTCATGAGGCACAAAGCGTGATTGGAGACTACAGTTAAATAGCAATTCCAGAGGGCCAGATAGGTCATATTTCATGTGATTTTGAAGGCATCTTGGGATATTGTCTAGGGCCATTGATGCAGTGGTCTTGGCCTTAGAGAGAACATTAAATACCTGTTCCCTGGTGATAGCAGCGGGAGTTATATTTGATGGTATTTTCAGAGGGAAGGTTGAGGAGGAGAGAGGGCTAATGTTGGAGCTGAATTTGTCTGCCAGTAGGTTTGCTATATCTGCTGGCTCAGTATAGGTGGCTCCTTTACCAGTGAGCTCTGCACACAATTGTGAATTGCCTTTGAGGTTGCGGGCATAGCTAAAGAAGGCCTTGTGGCTGTTCTTGCTCTGGGAGACCAAATTTACCTCAAATTTGACTTTGGTAGACTGTATTTGTCCTCTGAGTTGTTTGTTTAGTTTGATGAGAGCGTTTTTATTCTGCTGGATACTGTACCTCCTAATTTTTGACATGATTTTCTTCCTTTTGTTATATGGTCTATTGATGTTGTGATTCCACCAGGGTGGCTTGTTTCTTGAGTTTGTTCTGGACTTGACAACTGTACCTTTAATCCCCGTCTGTGTAGTAGCTGGTCTACATGTGTAGAAGGCATTATAACCTGACACTGATGATGTGCTCCACATCAGTCTAAACCATGCCCCAGTGACTTCACATATGTCAGCATTTTCTAGGGTGAGAAGAGCTTGTAGGAATGGAGTCTTTTGCTTAGATTCCTAGCATTGAGCAATAACTTTAGTTATTCTTGGTTTTGATTTGCTATGTCAGAAGTTCTTTCAGTTTGGCATTGCCTAAAAAAGGCACTGTGGGGGAGGACAGTATTTTAGCTAATATTCAAATGCCTAGAGGGGAGAGGTGCAGACCATCCCTGGCAAAGCAGAGTGTTCTACTGACCATCTCCTTCCATGCTGACAAATATTGCACCTCCCCTTGGAATGAAACCGGAAACTAAGCCAATTATTAAAGTCAGTCATCTTCTGTTTGTATTGCGGTATCATCCTTGGGGAAGGTAAATTGCTGCTCAATGCTAGGCTTATACCAGCCTTGGACACACATTCTGTGAGCTCCATGATATCTCTCTCTTCATAAAGTCTAGGGAGATATGTCTCAGGTCATTTACATCCACATGGACTATGTCTAAGTCATGCTAGTACTTGTGGTCTAATGACCTGGGTAAGGTGGCGGATCCTGGCCCCTGAAAAGCAACTGACTGTGACACGAACATCAGTGTGTTTCACAATAGAGTATCCAATTGCCAGAATGTTGGACTCTGTGGTGACTTGCCTTATAGGATTAGAAGTAGAGGCTCCATGAGATGTGGCTGTATGTGTTGATGTGAGTGTTGTTTTGAAAGAGTGCATTCAGGGCTGCTGAAAGTATTTGTTATGTGTTTTTCATCTAGGAGGTCTTTGGAGTTTAATAAAGTTACATTTAAGTCCCTCAGCATATGTCAGTCTATGTGGCTGCTTTGTACTGTGTGTGATGGGTGCAGCGTGTGTACTACTGACAACCTGATTGACATTAGTAGTGCTTTTATGTGAGAGCTTTGCATACAGTGACATTGTGTAAATACATATTTCACATACCATATTAGTTTGTTTGAGAATTAACTAGTTGTCAGTAAACATGAGGCAATTTCTACATTGTCTCAGGATGCCCATATCCACCAAGATGGTGGGAGAGATAGTGGGAAAGTTCATATCCATGCAACAGACCCTTTTTTATTGATTAGACAGCAGGAGTGAAAATATACCCCTAGATTTAATAAAATCGAAGTAGGCATAGTGTAGAGCCTACATGGAATGTTACTGTGTCTGTCTACATGGTTCTTCCTCGGCAGTGTGCCATGCATATTAAATATGGTGTGTTGCCGAGAGAGCCATGGGACACATTTATTGAATCAGTGTAGGGAGTGTGGTGCTAACTGTGTCCACAGATGAGTAACATATCCCTACACTGTACAATAGGAGTATAGCAATGTAATTTAATTATTTATTTATTTATTTATTTATTTATTTTTATTATAAAAATCATGTTTGCACGGTGCAGAGCAGAGCACAGCACTGCTAAGCAGTGCCAAGAAACCAGACATCTAAAAATAGAAACCGAATGTATTTAATTATTTAATTAAAGGTCAAGTTTAAGCATAGCTGAGTGGGTTTACCTGGTGTACCTTTGTGCTCAGCAGTGCTTAAAGGTAACTCAGACGTATATGTAAATGTATAGCAGCATTCCTCATATCTATGTAGCCAAATGGGTAGAGTTCTGGCTTTATGTATAGTGGGTGCAGGGTTTGAATACCGGGAGTGGATATTAAGCATTTATTTTCCAAATATAAATTATACCAATTATTTTTAAATCCTGATCTGCTGTGCTTAGCTAAGCTCTGGTAAGATGTGCTAAGCCTTGCTAAGCATTTCTTCAACAAGATATTTTTTAGCACTGTTTGACAGTGCTTGGCAGAGCCGGGCTTTGCTTAGCTGGTTTGTGGACTGCTAAAAACTGCTAAGCATTACTAGTTTAAGCACTGCTCAGTTGAGCTGAGCTGGTTTGCATGGTGCTAGGTGATGCGCCGCATTTTTAAATATTGCCCAATGCCATGTAAGGGCGGGAAAACAGGCTACATTAAGCCCAATTGGCAGGAATACAGCATAATCCATTGGAGTTCTGACTCTAAAGGGTACAATGACAGATGTTGGAGAGGGGTTGCGCTTTTGGGCACAGTGTTGGGGCATTCAAGAGTCCAGGGTCATGGTTGGACTCCTTGTAAAAAAACATGAGGGCTGGCTGATGTAGGGAGGTTATCAGGGCTCAGAGTGCACAGGTAAGCAGTGTCATCACCACCATGAGGACCTGAAAAGAAGGAAGGGGGCTCCCTTGCAACCCTGGAGCCAAGAATTCCTGGCTGGGAATGTCCCACATGTATGTAAGTACCGTTACCTGTGTTTCACCAATATGTAATCTTGAATGTCTGCTATACTGGCATACATAATGGTGTCCTGCTTTCCCAACAGCTACAGAGGAGAGGGCTCGCAACATCAAGGTGCATGCTGGGCACTTGGCCAGGTTGCATCATGAGTGTGGTGAGTACAGATGTATTTTTCTACCTGTAGTCAAATAAGCAAGAAAAAGTAAAGCATTAACTATGATTAGGTATATACAGTAAAGATTGTATTGCAGTGAATGTGGACTTACACCTCTACTGCAAGATGTACAGACTGCCAACTGTAGTGCCATAAGCAGGGAAGACTAAAGCATTAACCTGTAATAAACTATTATATGCAATAAAATGTAATAGCGCAATAACTGTGGCATTACAGCTGTGTTGCAACACCTGGATAATTACAAATGGTGTGCAATAAAAACATGAAATTATATCATTAACTGATTGAAGGTTTCTCTAATAAAGTCTGCTGTGCAGTGACTGTGGCAGTAGGGCTGTTGTTCAAGAAATCAGTTATGACAACTGTTGTGCAATAAAAACACAAAATAGTACCTGTACCTGCATGAAGGTATATCTAATAAAGTTTGTTGTGCAATAGGGCTGTTTTGCAAGAAATCAATTATTACAAGTGTTCTGCAATAAAACTCTCCAAAGCTAAGAATACAGCATCCATGGGACCAGACGACATCCCGGGCTATGTACTACATGAACTACAAAATGAACTGGCACCTCACCTAAGTGTCATGTTTAATCATAGTCTCTCCTCAGGCTTTGTGCTCACTGAGTGGTGCACAGCTACAGTTATCCCACTCCAGAAGGGGGGAACCACCTTGGATCCTGGGAACTACCGCTCCATCAGCCTGATGAGCCTGATCTGCAAGGCCATGGAATGTATTATCATTGAACTTATAAACAAAGACATTGTCAACCTTCAAACATGGGACTCCATCCAGTTTGGGTTTGTGAAGGGCTGACCTTGTCTCCCGAACCTGATTGACTTATTTGAATCAGTCTCCAGAGCTGTGGACGAGGGTAAGGTGGTCCACACAGCCTATCTGGACCTCGCCAAGGTCTTCAACACCATCCCCCACTCTGGAATCATAGATAAACTTACTAAGCTGGGCATTAATCCCTACGTCACTCAATGGGTTGCCAACTGGCTTACTGACAGAACCCACACTGTAAAAGTAGCCGACTCCAAATCCAGCTCCAGACAAGTGACAAGTGGAGTACCTCAGGGTTCAGTCCTGGGGCCGCTCTTGTTTGGCATCTTCTTCTCTGAAGTACAGGCCAACACTAAGGGACTCTGGCTAACAAAGTTCGCAGATGACTGCAAACTGGGAGCCATTACTGAATCCCCAAATGATATGGATATTCTACAAAAGGGCCTTACAGAAACAGATGCTTGGTGCCAGAGCCATGGGCTCAAGCTCAATGCCAAGAAATGTATAGTTATCCCCTTTGGGAAAAAACACATACCCATGAATTACCACATAGGTGGCAGTGCACTAAGCACCAAAAGTGTGATAAGAGACTTAGGGACACAGGTGGACAGTGGTCTCACCTTCAATAACCACATCACCACAACAGTCAGGAAATCCTTCTATGTGGCACACCTCATCACTAAGGGCTTTTCATCCAAAAAAAAGAAGGTCATTGTCCCACTGTACTCATCCCTCATTAGACCCATTATAGAATAACAACGCTCCATTTGGTATGTACCTCTCAAGACATCTGCAACAACTGGAAAGGCCGCAGAAATACCTCATTAAAAGAATCACAGGCCTAAAGCAGATGCCCTATCCTGACCGTCTAAAAAACCTCCAGCTATACTCTGTCACATATCATCTACTCAGAGGCGATCTCTGCTTAACATACAAGGCTTTATATAATACATTCAATAAATCAATCAACATTTAATTACCTAATAATGAACCTCCAATTACACTCTTTATTTAAACCATTTGGTTCCAAAGTATTATACTTCAGAATAAATAATGTTTCTTTATGTAACAATTTGTGTTTAATATCACAACATTCTCCCAAAAGTTCTTGTACCCATTTTTTAGAGAGTCTAACAGTCTCCCCTACATAATATAGCCCACAACCACACTTCAATAAATATATAACATTCTCTATGTTACATTTGTACACTCCATTTGGTGAAAAATACAGTCCATTTATAACATCAAACTTTTAAACTATGCATTTGTGTGCTTTTTAAATATAAAACTGTACCAGTTTTAGTAGGTCATGTTCTGGTGCCAGGTGAGCTCTAGGCAAATATCAGTCAGTTAGTAATCACCAGTAGCTCAGTTTGCTAAATGCTGTGTATGAAGCACATTTTTGCCACACACAGACCAGGGCTCAACTCCAGTGCTATGTAGCTCTATATATTACAGTATCAGTCATGTAATGTTTACAGACATTCTCTCCACAGGAACTACAGGCAAATGGGTGAGGTAGCCCATATTATGAGTACATCCCATGTCAGAGACTGTTACAGTCATTGCCGGGAATGTAAAAATATAGCATAAAAAGCAGGAAATGTGTAATGCTAATAATAATAAAATAAAATAGAAGAAATAAAATGTGTAAGCTCTCATATGGCTGCATGCCTGGAGTGTGTGCTAAAGGTAGCTGCAGTCAATTAATACAATTGATGCAGATGTCCACTGCTGTCACTGCTATTGGGTTCTATCCACATGCCTGCCAAGGAAGGCATGATAGTTAACTGTCTATACTTTACACATACATGTCTCTCAAGTGTCACACTGTCACAGAATGTAATTACTGTTAAGTAATCCCTCTGTCACAGACGTATCATCGACATGATTTTGAAAATAGCAAAATAACACTACATCAGCCCATGGTAGACCTTGCTAGTAATATAGGTACACCTGATGTGCAAGTGTTCTGTGTAGTTGTGAACCTGCAGTTATTACTGATTGTCCCATACTGTCTCATGTGGATAGCTTGAGAGGTGCGTACTTGCTGCAGCAGCTATAGGGCACTTTTACACATAAAGAAAGGACAGACCTGTAGAGTAGATAGAAGTACTGTTGTCAACTATATAGCCTAGAATGGTATTAATGGACTGCATTTCTCTCTCTCCTCACCCCTTATCTTCAAATATTTATTATTGTTTTTCATTGATTATAGTTTACTATTAAAATATGCTGTTACATAAACTTTATTTTGAGGCATGTGTTTTATTATTGTCATATATTAAACCGGTTGCATATTGACGTATCTTGTTGAATCACCTATTCTGTTGGCCTTATGCCGTAACTGTTACTGGCATGCTGTTAATATACTGACTGTTCTTTTATTTATTGTTGTGTTTCACATAATATGCATTGAAATGTAATGGGGTTATTTCCAATGTTCTGGCATGCTGTTATTACTAACTGTTTTTGTTCATAACTAACCTAAATGTATTGCTTCACTTCCATAATCAGAGCACATCAGGGTAGGCCAGTTCCTGCTGATCTGCCTACCCTACCTCAGCTAGTCATGGCACCAGGTACCAGCATGTTTAGGACCCAAGCCAGTGGTGCCCCCTCTACTGGCCCTGCACCACCTTCAGGTAGAGCCACCTCAAGGGATGGGGCCCCTCCCCTCGGGAACAGTGCAGAGGGGCAGTAGTCACCCAGGATTGGCTACCAGCCATAGTGCACAGGACTCTTCATAGGGGTTGTGAACAATGCCTGTACTGGCCTGAGAGCAGACTCAACAACCTGGTGGGTCCTGCTGGCCATGGCACCCAGCCTCCAGCACAGCCACCTTCAGGGCAGAGAAGGAGCAATGTGTGGACGGCCCATGGTTGGGGATCTCAGTCATGCTGCTACCATCTGGAGGCATATGCTCCTCGGATTCCACAACACCCTCCCCATCCAAGGTGTTTACCTCCCTCATGTGTCACACAGCGCCCCTCTCCAATGTCTTGTCTGTCTGCAATTGCATCTTCTCCTACACAACTTACCTCCTCACATGTACCTATATCCCTTCCCCAACATTCCACTCTCTCCTTATAAAAAAAAAAAAAAATAGGGAACCTGTCCCACAAAAAATATTGCCCCATACAGAGCTCTCCATTTCGCACACGCATCCAGCAGACACAACTAATTTGCTTCATTTGGCCTGACAACACATTTATGTTGCTCTTACCCCTACCGCTGGGGTTTGAGAGTCCAAATTAATCCTCCAAATCTATCAAAATGCACAGCTGTTGTTGTACAAGAAATGGAAAGTTATGGTCCTTCCCTGCACCCATCCTGCACATCTCTACCTCCCTTTCACTATGTTTTTCCCCTGTTTGCCCCCATTTCACCACTGTCCTATCACCCCTTTTTCTTTTCTTTTTAAATTTTTGTGTGGGTTTGTGCTGAGCTAAGCAGCACACCGTGCAAACCTGCTTAAAAGTGCTTTAATGATCTTATGTGTTTCTCATAGTGTTAGGCACATGTACAAAGTAATCACTCCTCCCAGGATTCAGACCTAGGTCCCGTTTAACTACAGCCTACTACACTAGGCCACACAGATCTTAATTAAAACATGTGTTTTCAGGTAAAAATACTGAGTGCCACTAACAGACTGCAATTGAACTTAATGAGAGAAATGGGAGTGTACTTGGACTCTGCTGAAAAAATACACCAATAGACAGCCAAATAAATATTAATGGCAGTACATTAGGCCTGGGATGACAGGTGAATGTTCACTTTTATCTACAACATCTTTAAACACACCTGCTAAGCCATCAGTTGCACACTACATATGTTCAACTGGGACCCTGCTGCAGAACTGCCTGTGAAAATCCATGCACATACCAATGGATGCAGACGTGTGTCACAACTGTATGTATGCACATATATCTGGCAAATACACCTGCTGCAGTACTGACCCAGTATCTCAGTCTGTTAAATGCTTTGCATATAGAGCATTTTGCCAAACCAAGTCCTCAGTTCAAACCCAGTGTGTTGCACTTCAATTACATTGTTGTGAGCACAGCAAGTAATGAATGACTTATGCAATTTTAATCCTCATAGGTTACTGCTACTGAATTCTCAGCTACCCAGTTTTGCAAGGCACAGGCTTGCAGGTAGAGACACATTGCACATATTCAAATAGCCTAACTATATTCCACCTACTACTCTGTTATTGGCACTGTTGCATAACAGATGTATCATAAGCACATGCCTTGATTGCACTGTAATGGGTACCCTTGCCCTGGCTCTCCTGTAATGACAGGTCTGACACAGATGCCGCAGTTACACATACAGCTTGCAGGCCTACAAAGGGTTCACAGTCCTCTCACAGCCTAGAGCATACATGACTGTATGTTAAGGTAGCTGCTACAGACTGACCATACCTCCCAACCCCCTATAACAAGGGAGCTGGACACAACTGTACATAAAGGGGTGGAGGCCCAGAGCTAGGTACATGTTTCACAGTTTGCCCCTACAAACATAGTAAGTGGATAGAATAGCAGTTACTGCATCACCATGCATATTCTGATGGTTATAAAGTGTATTTCACTGACAGTAGCCATATCACATATTAATGGGGATTTTCCCATGGGGAAATAACACAGTACACTGCATTATTGGCTGTAGAGACATACCACACAATTTGTCGGAGCCCACAGTGACAATATCCAGTATTGCTACTATCTTGGTGCTAGCCACACTTATAGTGTGTCACCAAACTGTGGGGTATGATGCATGAGGGAGCAGTGGCTAGTGCAGGCCATTTTGGATGTGTAGGGTGTGTACATAGTGGGCATTCATGTATCTGGTTCTGTAATGTGTTTCCCTCTTGTTGTTTTGCAGGAATGATGTATCAATGGAGACATCCTCCATTTTCATAAGCAGAAAATGACGCAATACTGGATGCCCTCAGACTCAACCAACACATCCTGCTGTGAAGGGGTTGCCACAATCATGAACAGCAGACAGCATTGTGGGCCAACCTTGTGAGGGCTGTTAATGATATTGGCCAACAGGACAGGACCTATGAGCAGGTTCAACACTGGGCCACAGACATGGTCAATGCCACAAGTCAAAGGGGAACTGCTGTTGCCAGAGATTGTGTTGCCACCAGTGGAGTGACTGCAACAGAACAACCACTCTCAGTCACAGAAGAATTCCTGGCAAACCTAGGATCAACCCACAGTTCCCAGCCAACCATCACGCAAACATCCTGGAGGTGGGTGCCACAGTGTCTACATCAGAGGAGCATCCAGGTAAGCTGACTCTGTTCACCAGTATAATACATTTGCAGTCATGGTGGCAAGCTCTACAGACCAATTCATAGGTGCCAGGTCTATCTGCATTGGGGTGTTGGCTTTTCACCACAGTTGTGCACACATACTCAGACTGTCAGAAATATAGACAGTATCAAAGTAGCTACTGTACATGTGGATATATGCTCATATTACCTTTTAATACTGAAATATTTGTTGTTGCTGACAATACCTCTCCCTCACCTTTCATAGGTCTGTCAGGTGTGGCCAGAGGTCATGGTTCTGTACCTGGTAAGTGTCATACTGTTGCTTTGCCTGATCAGATATATGTTAAGGGCAGTCATTTTGTCTTTTGCACAAGTGTTCTGCTTAGCTAGAGTAGAATAATTGTGTGTTCCATTTTAGAGCAGTTAACTACAGTACATAGCCTAGGGAATGACAGGTGTGCATTTTTACAAACATTAACATGTTTGCACTTATAGTCATGGCCAATTACTCAGCCTGCTATACATGAGGTAATTATTCCAAGATGCCCATGCACATACAATAGGGAGAAGGTACATACCTGAGGCAGTGTTATTACAACTGGCATATCATTGTCTAGATAGATGTATTGGGTATTATGTGTAGTTCGGTCACATACACTGTCATATTGCACACCTCACAGGTGTATTGAACTGGCAGCATTACCCAGATGTAGGTGACATGCATGTTATATAGGGCCTGGGTTGTCTGTGTATGTTGTTGTGGGTGTGTGTGTTGTGCATGGGATCAGAAATGAGAAGATGTGGGGCATGTAATGCAGTTGTGAATCCTCATCTGTACAAGTCTGTGTGGATTACCATACATAATAGTGCAGGTGGTAATGTACTGCTTTTGTCTTGCTTCTCACATGTGAACAGGGGGGTTGGAGTATGAACCTCTCACAACCTGATGTCAGTGTCTCATCAGACTCTAATGATGATGGAGGCCATAGTGAGGCATGGGTGGGGTTGTCAATGGCTGAATCTGTGCCAGAGATTGACATCCCTCTTCTGCCCCCATTGTCCCTGCACACAGTCAATATTCCCACACATATCCAGTCACCAGAGGACACAGATACTGGACAGTCAGAGAGTGGAGACATAGTACAGGACAGTGTGAGACCTATGGTGTCAGTGACTGTAGACACTGGCCATAGCCAGACAGCTGGTGAGGTCCCACACAGGCAGATTGACAGTGGTGCTCAAAGGAGGACTGCTGCTCATCCACTTCCTGTTACAGGTGTCACATCGCTGGTCACTCGCCACATGTTTCAGGCTGTCATGGATGCACAGGCATGAGCTGAAAGCAACACCAGATGGATGCTTAGGGTTATGGATGCAGCACAGTCTGACATCCGTGACTGCCTCCACTACATTGGTCATGCCATGGAACATTTCACTGATGTAGTGGGCAGACGGTGGGCTCAGACAGTGTCTGTCTTTGAGTGCACATTGTCTGTGCTGGAACATGTGGTTGGGGTTGGGCATTGGATACAGGGACATAGGGCAGCAACACCATCTGCTGGTAGTCTATGTGCCCTGGGTGGTCCCATGGAGGACACAGGCCCAGCAGACAGCAGTCACCATCAGGTACTAGCACCACATCTGACCTTGGGCATGGTGCTGCCCATGCTACTCATGAAGGAGCCTGCTCCTGTGTTCATGACCAGAGATGTTGAACTGTCCACTCTACCATGTATGGTTCACAGCTGTCCACTATATGCATGTGTAGGGCTAACACTGAGCTTAACTGTGTGCATGCTTACACTCCAACACCACTGTCACATGCAGGTCACATACAGAAGCACATAGCACCTCTCCATGACCCATGTTACCAGCACCACTTCCTGACTCACACACATGCTGTCAATGTTTTGGCACAGCCTAGGCCTCTGGCACCACCACACCACACTCTGTGCATGTGATAATATATGTGCCACATCCCTGCCATCCATGCCATTGATGCAGGGACCTGCATATATGTGTCTGATGTACATGGTGACTATATAACTTTACATGTGTTTGTGTAGTGCAGTAGTGTTATGCCATGACAGTTGTCATGGACCACAACAGGTACTGCATGCTGGCATGTGCCATGAGTACACATCAAATGCTGTGTATCTTTGTTGCCTAATGGTACACTGGGAGTACTGTTACAGAATGACAGGTGTGTCTGTTGTTGTCCCAGGAGTCTGAGCGGTGTGACTATGGACACATGGCAGCAATACAGCAGCACAGGATAGCAAGGCAGCACAGCAGAGACATGACGTCAACAAGGTATGTATGTATATCTGCATGGCTGTCTAGGTGCATATGTGCAGAACATTGTGTCCGGGGCAGTGGGGACAGTACTCGTCATCATGCTTTCATACCCTGTGACACACTCTACTACCCTTGATCCATGTCACCTGGGTAGTCTGCACTATGACTGTAGATGGTGGCTATCAATTATGCTTATGTAGAGGAGGGCAATTTAAGGCCAGTGTCTAGTCACAGGGCCATAAAATGCATAACCATTGCACATGGGTAGGTTACATGGGCACATCTCTGGTGCTATCACAGGTCATATTTACACACACACACACACACACACACACACACACACACACACACACACACACACACACACACACACACACATTGGATGCTGTAAGAGTAGAAACCCCACCTATCTAGTATTACACACTATAGCTCACAGGACTTATCGCATGCACCATACTGTTTATCTGATAACGCACTATCAGCCAGTGCTCTTAAGGTGGATGACATCAGCAGGCCTTGTAACGGAGGCCAATTTTGAGGCCAGTAGCTAGTCAGTGGGTATAAAATGCATAACCATTGTAAGAAGATAGCCCATAGGTGCTTGTCTGATGTGCTGCATAGGGATAAAATTACACACACACACACACACACACACACACACACACACACACACACACACACACACACACACACACACACACACACACACACACACACGTTAGATGCTGTGTGAGTAGAACCCCTATCTATCTAGTATTATACACTACAGCTTGCAGTACTTATTACATGCGCCATGCTGTTTATCTGATAAGAGACTGTCAACCAGTGTTCTTAAGATGGATGACATCAGCAGGCCTTGTAGAGGAAGTAATTTAGAGTCCAGCAGCCAGTCACAGGGCCATAAAATGCATACCATTGTATGGAGACAAGCCATATGGGCATGTCTATAGTGCTGTGAGGGGATATTTTGACACACACACACACACACACACACACACACACACACACACACACACAGTTGGAGAATGTAGGATTAGAACTCCTGCCTATCTAGCATTACACACTACAGCACACAGTATTTATCACACGTGCCACAGGTTATGTCTGTTGCATATGTTGCTGAAGGCATAGTACTTATGTTAGCATACGTGGCCTACATAGTGCTACTGCTTGGTACTGATAGTGTATCTAGTGTCCTAGGGGTGGGATATCTGGTAATATCCCTGCTGTATGTGTACACGTAGCAGTCTGGCCATATGTGGCTGTTTGCCGTTTGATAGGCAGACATGGCCAGGGACAATTTGGCCTGTCCAAAGAGTCCATTGCACCCATTGTATATTACACCACCTGTGTACCTATGTCTGTCTGCAGGGTGACAGCCTGCAGGCTCAAGAGTCTGTGGGTGAGTGGATTATGTGCTGTTGTGGCCTTGGTCTGGTGCCATCGGACAGCTGTTGTGATGTGTATGTGAAAATAATCCCAGCATTCAGTGGTATGTGGGAATATTCATACATCCCTGCTCATATCTATATCAATGGTGTATAACAGGGTTGTCTCCTTAAATGTAGTTGTGTGTGTCAGTAATGTAAATTTGTTCTGTAGAAGTATGTGGGGAGTCTATGTATCATTGTACTTTATATAGCTATATATACATCTTGTTATCAGATATATATGTGCTACATACTGATAGAAACAGTAATCGGCATGAGGGGGATAGGGAGAGACAGATATGTATACGTAGCTGTATGTATGTACAGACATATTTCCACATATCTGGTCTTTGAGGGGTAGAGACAACAGACTTAGGCTAAAGTTAGCCAAGTGTAGGAGCATGCCCAGTGTGATTGCCAGTATTTACAAGGTGACTCCAGGCCAGAGCTACCTGTACTCCAGTCTGGGATTATTGTGTGCTGCAGGCCATTGGCTGCTGTAGCTGTTATCATAGTACTGCAGTTACCTGATATTGTCCAAGGCATTACCCAGCTGTTTGCTGACCTTAAAATGTGACTCAAACATCAGAATTGTAGCGAGCTTCATAGACTGTCCAGACTCTTGCCACATATTTTTGGCCCATTTCACATAACATTGTTGTTTTCTGGCAAATTATTGGCAAATCAGTCAAGACAGAAGTGAAGTAATACTGACAGATATTTGAGATGCAGACTCCATGCACAGCAGGTGAGTCATGTGAATGCAAGACCTGTTATTCTATCCACATTGTATGCTTTTAGGAGCAAGTATGTAAAACATGTCCCAAGTTGTGGTCCTTGGTCCCACTTTCATTCACTGTCTTTCAACAGATTTTCTGCTGTTAGAAGTTAAGAGGTATAATGTGGCTGGTGTACATAGTGAAACACCACATACAGGGTGACAGTCTGCATACCTCTCCCTATACATGTTTTTGCAGAATGTCCAGCATTTTGCCCCATATCTCTGCTGTGTTCCTCATACATTTGTGGTTTCCCAGTGCTATACTGTACATCAGTCACTGACTTGTTGTACCTACTGAGACATTTAACTGATGGCCTTTACATCCTGAAGCTAATGTGACCTGTTGCAGCCTGCTGTTAAACAAGCCACCTGCTAGGTTACTCAGAGTGTGCATACTGTCTGTCTGTAGGTATGGCCCTTTGTGTCCCCAGTTACTCTGTCTTTGTCCAGCTTTCTTTCAGTACCAGGTTGAGGGGTTCTGACAGTTTGTGGGACTACCTCCATATGTGTACCTTACATGCAAAAGATGTTGGATGCTGCCAGATTTGAACCATCAACACCATCACACATGCTACTGTCCCTGACCCACTGAGCCATGCCAGCTGCCAGGCAGAGAGGTTTCCTCCCTCAAACTATCAACAAGGTAGGGGAATGTTCTGGTCTGCTGGTATATCATTGCAATCTTACTGTTACAGCAGTTGTATGGCAACACTGATGCGTTTGTGGGTGGGGGATGACCAGCCTATGCTCTGCTGGCATAGACAGTCATGCGACTGTCCTGTGACCCCACTATTTGGCATCTCCCTGGACTACTTTTGTGGAGTTTTCAGCCATGTGGCCTAGTGGCTAATATGGGGCACATACTAGTGACTAGAGTAGCTGTTGTCCCAAGTGTCTGTTAGATCTGTGCAAGTATCCCATTATCCCAGTATAGATCTCTGCAAGTAGCCTAATAACACACTATATATAGCCCACTATATTCCCTTGCATACATGTGGCAGGTCCATACATATGCTACCATATTATAATACTCATTACAAGTGGTGTACAGGAGAGTGACTTACCTTGCAAATGCAGCGGTTGAAAGACCTTTAGTTTGGGGCTGCCTCTGTTTGATGCATGCAGTCCACAGCCAATGTATGGTGAGGTAAAGGGTGAGTGGCCTGGCTGGCATAATTTTTACTGATATGTATGTGAGTCGGAGTATGGTGTCAGTCCCTAGGGCCCTAGGTTGTCAGTGCATGTGCTATGCATTGTCCCTTGATCAAGGCCAGGGCATATTGGGCGTGCCTACATCTGCCTACAGGGATAGCCTCAGGAGGTCCTCCTCCACGTCCCCCTGTGGGTGTGGCTGTGATGACTTAGGCACTGGTGGGGGGCTGTGTATCCCTTCCCTTTGCTGATCCTGCTGCAGCTGTTTCTGCAGGATCATATTGTGTAGTATGGCACATACTGTGAACATCTCTGCACATGTGGCTGCAGGGCTCCACCAGATATATCAAGGCACCAGAACCGCGACTTCAACTCACAAACACATGCTCTGTGATGTTCCTGGTTTGTGCACGTGCCTCATTATTGCATTCTTCTGTGGGTGTGTGTGCATTTCTGATGGGTGTCATCATCTACGGTGCCAGTGCGTAGCCAGCATCCCCAAGTAAATGGCCGTGTGGGATGTCCCCCCTAGCAAACATTTGGTAAAGCTGTGAAGCATGGCAGATATGGGAGTCATGATAATTGCCAGGACTGCCAGCACACACATTCATGATAATGCCCTGGGCACTGCACATGACCTGGCAGTTGATGGAGTGGTACCCCTTGTGGTTGATGTAGATTCTACCCTCTTCACTGGGTGGTACCTTGATGTTTACATGAGTGCAGTCTATGGCACCCAGTACCTCAGGGTAGTGTGCTAGATGGTAAGAGTTGCATACTGCTGGCCTTCTCATCAGGAGTCTGGGGAAAATAAATGTGCTCACTGGCATGTGGCAGCATGGCATCCAGGAACTGGTGGAGTACCCTGGAAGCAGATGCATATGAGACCCCCATCATGTCTCCAGTTTGTCTTTGGAAAGTACTTATAGCTAGTATCCTAAGGGCTACACATACCTTTGTTTCCACTGAAATGGGTTCCCCTCTGTTGGCTCTGGGTCTGCGTTGAGGGAGGCAGAGCTCACAGAGTTGTTATAGTATGTCCCTGTCCACCCTGTAGTGCTCTACAATCTCCAGCTCATGGTAGGTTACCCTGAGCCTGAAGTCTTCTCCTTCTCAGTACAGGCCTATGGTCAGCATCAGCAGCAGCTGCATTGACCTCAGAATCTAGCACATACATATGCAGCAGACCTGCAGCAGCCCTTAGCATTCTCTAGGTTAAAATTCCCAAGTCTGTACTCCAGTGGTGCAGAGTATCAGGGAAAAAGCAGATTGTAGTGTGTATGCATACTTTATAGTGCTCTGCTGTAGGTGTACTCTGTGTGATTGGCTACCTATGATGCATTCCACCTGCCAAGTACATCATTAAGGGGTTGAATGGCCCTAGCTTAAGTGTAACAGGGTTCAGCAGTAATTAATACAACATTGGTTTTCTCAGCCAATTTTTTTTTGACAGCCTTCCTTTGCTGAGTACTACGGCATGCTGTGCAAACCCATGCCACAGATGTAAACAAGTCTTAGCAGTGAGCAGACATGCCACCATGGAAGGCATGCTTAGCATGGCTGCGCACCATACAAACATGCTCAAACACACTCAAACCCACTGAAACACGTACCCCTAAGGTATACAAAACTTAGCATTCACCAGACACATGCCCCTGCTGAGCAGAGCAGTGCGCTGTGCAAACAGACAGCGCTGAGCTCCAATGCTCTTAAAGGTTTGTGGACACACAGCCTTTTGATGTCAGCTACCTCTTCTGTGGCCACCAACATGATTCTCTGCCTACATGGATGGGATCTGCAGCCACAGATACCCATTTCTGCTATTCAGTAACCCTAGGTCATTTACATACAGATCCGTGCAGAGTACCTGGTAACTACACAGATAAAGGCCCAGCCTCGTTAGCAACCACAGTAGTCCTACATTGTACATACCTCACACAGGGTCCTGTAAAGCTTTACTGTTACATACTCACAAATTCTGTTTTTTTACAATATTTTTTATTTGTTTTCCATAATGGTATATTTGTGCAATGTGGCAAGGCATGCAAACATAACCATGGTATTAAAAAAAAATTCCATTATTTTCCATACTGTTTTGGACACACAGTTCTTACTTTTACACATATCTGTGTGCTCTATACTATTTCTGCCACTGTAAGTCCACTTTTACAACCCCTGGATTCATTTATCTTCTTCTACACAGAATTTTTCCATGTACATTATGGACACCAACACTGGGTCTTCACGACTGCCTATCTGCTTGCTGGATCACTCTACCTGTATCATTTGCATGCATTTCACCTGCTTATGAGGTAATTTGCATGCCATGGGCACTTCCGTGTTCGCAAGCTCGTGCACACCCCTCAGCTCCCTTTACTGGATCACAAATTTGCTTACTTCCGTGTAAGATCTGCGCCACTATGCCTAAACAGCAAATAAGTCTGTGTAGGCTTTATTAAACCCCATAAAGTAATGTCAGGAGTATCTGGTTTGCAACTCTTGGGGCAGCGCTTGTTACTGCAAACTAGTTACCCTATGTGCAAATAGGTATTTGCAAAATTTGAAACCAAAAACAAGAAAACATTCCAGATACCACAGATGAAATTTTAAAACCACCACAAGCTTTATTCACATCAAAAATCTTTCACTAAAAGAGCTTCCTTAAGTGTCACTTCCTGTTTCATACATTAAGAAATGTATGGAGTTACGTAAAAAACATATCTAGTAGTACATAATTATCCAGCTATATGTATTATATTACATAAAATACAAATACATTAATTAAAAACAAAAGCACACATGCACATGTCTATAAATACACACACACACACACACACACACACACACACACACACACACACACACACACACACACACACACACACATTATACAAATACATTTAATCCTGGATAATTGTCTGCTCCCAATTTATGAATCCATTTATATTTATTTTATTTACTTTATTTAACATTTGTTAACTGGGAAAGTCTGACTTGGAATGAAGCCAATTTTCAGCAGAGGCCCTGGGAGAAAAGAAACACTTCAGTCATATGTCTTTCTAACATAGGAGGAAACCAGAGCACCTGGAGGAAATGCAGGGAGGACATGCAGACTCCGCACAGAAGGCACTCCAGCTGAGAATCAAACTGGATAACCTCTTGTTGTGAGGTGATAATACTACCTCTGCACCACTGTGCCATCCATATTCATTTCTTTCAGTTTTATTAATGAACTCTCCACCTCTATAATAATTAATATTAACAATTTCAATTACCCTAAGTTTAATACTATGTCTAAACCTTCCTTCTGAATGTGTTAATATAAGGCATTGGCTTCAATCCCTCTTCTTATATCTGACAAGTGACCAGAAATCCTTTCTTTTAATCTACAGTTTGTTTTTCCCACATAAACATAAGGGCGTGAAACACATGTAGCTTTAGATATCACATAACTTCTATTACAATTGGCATAACAAGTAACCAAAAAGAAGAAAACTGTTGAAAGGTGGGAGCAGGCAACCTTGTATCCAGAAAGCAGACTTGAAGTAGTAAACCAAGCCGATAAAAATGTTTTTCCTTAACGCATAAATTTATTATAACAAAAAGCAAGCGTTTTCGCCGTGACTCCTGTCACAGCTTCATCAGAGATACAAATGAGACAGCTTAAAAAAACGCCAATTTAAAAAGTACAAACAGGAAATGGGAAAATAACATCATTTCCTGGTGAAAAGTGTAATAGTATGTTGTGAAAAACAATTACTTAAATACAATTGCATAATCTGCTACATTAGTTACAGAAGGTATTAAAACATCTTATTAAGAAAGGTATTTTAAGTCATTTTAATAAAAAGTGTTTAACTAATTTATATAAAATAAATATATAAAAAAAATTTTAATTGTACTGAAACCAAAAGAAATGCTTCAAAAAACATGTTAAGTGCGTTAACTATACACAATGTATATTAACATTAAAAGTGTCACCTAAAATAACTCTTTAACTTCAACACAGCTGATATATTGCAGTTTTCATTCAGACCCGGAGGTCTGAATGCATCCAATTTTAACTGCCATATCAGTTCTATATTTTCAAGAATTAAAGAGAAAGGACCACCTCTAATGGTTGGGACCACATGGTCAATGCCCATAAACCTAAAGTTATGTCCTGGGTTAGTTTTCACATGTTTTGCTAATGCATTTTCCATCAAATATTTTTTAATTGCATATGAGTGTTGGTATATCCTTTCCTTGAGTTTACGATCTGTCTTGCCTATGTAAAATGATGAACAACAGTTACATAAGGCAATGTAAATAACTGATTTTGTTTCACAAGAAATCCTATGGTGAATAAGGAACTTTTTGTTCCTCACTGTAAATGAATTACCTGTTCTAATAAGTTTGCACCAGTTACAGAAACCACATTTAAAGGATCCCTTTAGTCTGTTAAAAGAACATAAACTTGCAGAGTGTTGTAACAGTTCTTTTAAATTACTACCTCTTCTATAAATCACATAAGGGCGAACCTCTAACTTGTCAATTAAAGAGGGAGAATTGACTATAAAGTACCAATTTTTTAGAATGATGGACCAAATGCTTGATGAGTTCAAGTTGTATTGGGTAATGAAACTCAAAGAGAAATTCCTACCAGGCTGTTTATTAGTAGTAGCAGGAATTTCAGAAACAACACTTTCGTTGTCAATGACAGAAGGAATAATGTTACACTGATTCAATAAGGGTTTATAAATCCCCTCGACACGTTTTGAATCAACCTCGTTGATTAGCCCATCTACTAGTAACAAGGGGTATCCACGGTTAATGAATACATTTTTCAAAAACTGACATTCTTGTCTGAAGTCTTCAAGTGTGCTGCACATCCTTCCTGCTCGAACAAGTTGGCCCTTAACTATGGACCTCTTCTGTTTCGGTGGATGGAAACTAGAATAATGCAGGAAGGAGTTGCAGTAAGTCGGCTTTCTAAAGATCGTAGAATAGAAAGCCGTTCTACTTAAGTCCTTAGACAGTCTCACATCGAGATATTCAATCTCTAAATTTGAAAATTTATGTGTGAATTTTAAACATTCTGTAGTAGAATTTAATGAGTCTACAAAGATTTTTGCTTTGTCTTCACTGCCCTTAAACAGAATGAATATGTCATCCAAAAATCTTGTGTAATAGGTGACATACTTCATTAAATTCTCATTAGCCATTAGGAAATGCTTTTCCCAAAAGGCTACGAACAAATTAGCCACGCTCGCCCCACAAGGCGAGCCCATGGCTATTCCACACTTTTGCAGATAAAACTGCTGATCAAATAAGAAGAAATTGGAAGACAGCACTATATCTAGAAGTTCAGTGACCATATCAATCTCAGACTGAGGAGCATTTAAGTCTTTAAGGAGTAATTCAATCCATTACACTGCATCAATGTGTGGAATTGATGTGTATAAATCGACAACATCTATTGTCAAAAAATTAGAAGCATGGTCAAAAGGAATATTATTAATATCAGATAGAAAAGACCATGAATCTTTACAAATTGTTGGAATTAGTTTCACATATTTGGACAGGATGTTGTCGATTAACTTTGAGCATGGGTAGGTCATGGATGACCTTCCATCAATTAGTGCTCTCATTGGGGGGTTTATTTTATCCTTGTGTATCTTCGGTATTCCGAACATCACAGGTGTCTTAGGTGGTATGATGTCAATGTAGCTGTAAATGTCCAAGTCTATTTTACCAGAAAGGTAAAGGTCACGAAAATAACCTCTAATACGACCGTGTGTAGTGTTAATCTCATTAAGAGATGAAATCTGATAGGCCGGTGAGTCCAGTACTTGAATCATTCTCTCCTTATATTGAAAGTCATCAAAAACCACTAGGCCACCCCCTTTATCTGGTTTTAGAAACCTAACAGGTAGAGAGCGCAAATTTTTTAGCCACTCACGTTGTTCAACAGATATGTTTAACCCATCTGTTTTTGTATTTGCCTTAAGGGCAGTGAAAAGGTGTCGAATATCCACCTCACACATTTGTTCAAAAAGTAGCAAATTTGACTGTATTGGTGGATTAAAAACACTAGGTAACTTAAGTTTGTTTTGATCATACTCGGCTTCATTGTTGAAAATCATTTTTAAATTTAATTTCCGTGTGAAACATTTTAAGTCTATAAGGACTTTAGCTATATTCCCATGAGTACTGGGGACAAATGTGTAACCGAGGGCCAATAATTCTACGAGGTCAGAATCTAATTCTAAAGAGGAAAAATTATAAATCATAAAATCTTTTTTCTGATTGGTGAAAATAACCGGAAGAAGTGGTTGGCTTCGAAGTTCGGAAGTATCATCCAAAGTAGGTATTATTTCTTCCAGTTCGAATTCACCACCCTCCTCCGGTTCTGTTGTCCTAAAAAACCCTTTTCGTTAGTGACATTACCTGTCACTTGATTATTCTGTCTTGTTTTGTTCGTGTATTTTTTTGTTATTATTGTTGTTACTCTTAATTCTGTTACTCCGTCTCACTTCCTGACTTGGGTGGGTCTCTTGTTGTTCCACAACGCCTTCATCATCTAAAATGTAGCCCTCATCTATAACAGTTAGGGGTAAATTAGAATCGTTGGTGTTTAAAACTGGAAGGCGAAATTGTAAATTTGGGTATGCTTTATCACCCTGGTAGGCTACCCTATCCCTTACTAACTTCTTGTTCTTATTGGTTTTTAGTTTAACCAACAAGGCATCGATACTAGAAAATATACGATCATAGTCATATTTAAATTGTAAAAATGCCAAATCAGTTTTAATCTCAGTGTCTAAATTGTTGACATCAGAAATAAGAGATTGTATATGAACATCGTAATGTCTTACAATTGTATTCAATAGTTGAAACCCTTGTTCTTGAAACAAGCATTTTAGCTCTGAAAAGTAAGCCTGATCTGCCAAAAGGCCAGAAGGCGTAAAATTATTCCGTAAGCCTTTTGGTATCAGTTTTTCTTGTAGACACTGTCTAAAATACGCAGCTTCAAGCTGCAGTTTTTTAAGTCTAAGAAGTTTTGAGTCGAATACCTTTAATCTTTCATTAATGCTAGTGGCTCCAGTCAGTGGTCGGAGGTTGTTCCCAGAATCATTCTGGTCAATCGTAGAAGAAAGAAAAATAAACGGGTTCTCTTTGTTTATCCAAGCGGACAGGGACGAACTTCCCTCATCCGCAACAATACTTGTCCCTTCAAGCGAGTTGTTAACAGCTGGTAGTTCCACATTGGCGTTAGTGACCATAGCGTAACTCGTACCCACTCTACTGTGAGTGTAGGAAGGTGGGGGCCCATTAGTAGACCCTCTTGTCGTAACCGGAAAGTCATTCGGTGTAAGCCGAACCCCTCCAGTTTGTGTTTGAGCTCGAGGAGGTAAAATGGGGGGTAATTGAGCTGCCGGAAGAGAGAAGCCACTCCCTTCATTGCTGGACCCAGCATGTTGTGTCAAAACAGTACCCATAGTGACATTCATTGCTTTTGAACCACGTTGTTCGATGGAATCAATACGAGAATGCAACGCCTCAATCTTCTGTGTTAGCGTTGCAAATAAAGATGAAATGTCCGTGTTGTTGAAGCTTTTTTGTTGTGTAGCTGTCCCAAAAATATTAGGGCTTGCCGGACTATCAGGAGTGCCTGTATCCATTAGAACTGACAAAACAAGTAACCAAAAAGAAGAAAACTGTTGAAAGGTGGGAGCAGGCAACCTTGTATCCAGAAAGCAGACTTGAAGTAGTAACCAAGCCGATAAAAATGTTTTTCCTTAACGCATAAATTTATTATAACAAAAAGCAAGCGTTTTCGCCGTGACTCCTGTCACAGCTTCATCAGAGATACAAATGAGACAGCTTAAAAAAACGCCAATTTAAAAAGTACAAACAGGAAATGGGAAAATAACATCATTTCCTGGTGAAAAGTGTAATAGTATGTTGTGAAAAACAATTACTTAAATACAATTGCATAATCTGCTACATTAGTTACAGAAGATATTAAAACATCTTATTAAAAAAGGTATTTTAAGTCATTTTAATAAAAAGTGTTTAACTAATTTATATAAAATAAATATATAAAAAAATTTTTAATTGTACTGAAACCAAAAGAAATGCTTCAAAAAACATGTTAAGTGCGTTAACTATACACAATGTATATTAACATTAAAAGTGTCACCTAAAATAACTCTTTAACTTCAACACAGCTGATATATTGCAGTTTTCATTCAGACCCGGAGGTCTGAATGCATCCAATTTTAACTGCCATATCAGTTCTATATTTTCAAGAATTAAAGAGAAAGGACCACCTCTAATGGTTGGGACCACATGGTCAATGCCCATAAAGCTAAAGTTATGTCCTGGGTTAGTGTTCACATGTTTTGCTAATGCATTTTCCATCAAAGATTTTTTAATTGCATATGAGTGTTGGTATATCCTTTCCTTGAGTTTACGATCTGTCTTGCCTATGTAAAATGATGAACAACAGTTACATAAGGCAATGTAAATAACTGA
The DNA here is from genome assembly GCF_019279795.1 of Protopterus annectens. Taxonomy (NCBI): domain Eukaryota; kingdom Metazoa; phylum Chordata; order Ceratodontiformes; family Protopteridae; genus Protopterus; species Protopterus annectens. The sequence goes on along the minus strand of NC_056728.1, from coordinate 1,541,482,180 downwards.
TTTTGTTTCACAAGAAATCCTATGGTGAATAAGGAACTTTTTGTTCCTCACTGTAAATGAATTACCTGTTCTAATAAGTTTGCACCAGTTACAGAAACCACATTTAAAGGATCCCTTTAGTCTATTAAAAGAACATAAACTTGCAGAGTGTTGTAACAGTTCTTTTAAATTACTTCCTCTTCTATAAATAACATAAGGGCGAACCCCTAACTTGTCAATTAAAGAGGGAGAGTTGACTATAAAGTACCAGTTTTTTAGAATGATGGACCAAATGCTTGATGAATTCAAATTGTATTGGGTAATAAAACTCAAAGAGAAATTCCTACCAGACTGTATATTAGTAGCAGGAAATTCAGAAACAACACTTTCGTTGTCAATAACAGAAGGAATAATGTTACACTGATTCAGTAAGGGTTTATAAATCCCCTCAACACGTTTAGAATCAACCTCGTTGATTAGCCCATCTACTAGTAACAAGGGGTATCCACGGTTAATGAATACATTTTTCAAAAACTGACATTCTTGTCTAAAGTCTTCAAGTATGCCGCACATCCTTCCTGCTCGAACAAGTTGGCCCTTAACTATGGACCTCTTCTGTTTCGGTGGATGGAAACTAGAATAATGCAGGAAGGAGTTGCAGTAAGTCGGCTTTCTAAAGATCGTAGAATAGAAAGCCGTTCTACTTAAGTCCTTAGACAGTCTCACATCGAGATATTCAATCTCTAAATTTGAAAATTTATGTGTGAATTTTAAACATTCTGTAGTAGAATTTAATGAGTCTACAAAGATTTTTGCTTTGTCTTCACTGCCCTTAAACAGAATGAATATGTCATCCAAAAATCTTGTGTAATAGGTGACATACTTCATTAAATTCTCAGTAGCCATTAGGAAATGCTTTTCCCAAAAGGCTACGAACAAATTAGCCACGCTCGCCCCACAAGGCGAGCCCATGGCTATTCCACACTTTTGCAGATAAAACTGCTGATCAAATAAGAAGAAATTGGAAGACAGCACTATATCTAGAAGTTCAGTGACCATATCAATCTCAGACTGAGGAGCATTTAAGTCTTTGAGTAATTCAATCCATTACACTGCATCAATGTGTGGAATTGATGTGTATAAATCGACAACATCTATTGTCAAAAAATTAGAAGCATGGTCAAAAGGAATATTATTAATATCAGATAGAAAAGACCATGAATCTTTACAAATTGTTGGAATTAGTTTCACATATTTGGACAGGATGTTGTCGATTAACTTTGAGCATGGGTAGGTCATGGATGACCTTCCATCAATTAGTGCTCTCATTGGGGGGTTTATTTTATCCTTGTGTATCTTCGGTATTCGAACATCACAGGTGTCTTAGGTGGTATGATGTCAATGTAGCTGTAAATGTCCAAGTCTATTTTACCAGAAAGGTAAAGGTCACGAAAATAACCTCTAATACGACCGTGTGTAGTATTAATCTCATTAAGAGATGAAATCTGATAGGGTGAGTCCAGTACTTGAATCATTCTCTCCTTATATTGAAAGTCATCAAAACCACTAGGCCACCCCTTTATCTGGTTTTAGAAACCTAACAGGTAGAGAGCGCAAATTTTTAGCCACTCACGTTGTTCAACAGATATGTTTAACCCATCTGTTTTTGTATTTGCCTTAAGGGCAGTGAAAAGGTGTCGAATATCCACCTCACACATTTGTTCAAAAAGTAGCAAATTTGACTGTATTGGTGGATTAAAAACACTAGGTAACTTAAGTTTGTTTTGATCATACTCGGCTTCATTGTTGAAAATCATTTTTAAATTTAATTTCCGTGTGAAACATTTTAAGTCTATAAGGACTTTAGCTATATTCCCATGAGTACTGGGGACAAATGTGTAACCGAGGGCCAATAATTCTACAAGGTCAGAATCTAATTCTAAAGAGGAAAAATTATAAATCATAAAATCTTTTTTCTGATTGGTGAAAATAACCGGAAGAAGTGGTTGGCTTCGAAGTTCGGAAGTATCATCCAAAGTAGGTATTATTTCTTCCAGTTCGAATTCACCACCCTCCTCCGGTTCTGTTGTCCTAAAAAACCCTTTTCGTTAGTGACATTACCTGTCACTTGATTATTCTGTCTTGTTTTGTTCGTGTATTTTTTTGTTATTATTGTTGTTACTCTTAATTCTGTTACTCCGTCTCACTTCCTGACTTGGGTGGGTCTCTTGTTGTTCCACAACGCCTTCATCATCTAAAATGTAGCCCTCATCTATAACAGTTAGGGGTAAATTAGAATCATTGGTGTTTAAAACTGGAAGGCGAAATTGTAAATTTGGGTATGCTTTATCACCCTGGTAGGCTACCCTATCCCTTACTAACTTCTTGTTCTTATTGGTTTTTAGTTTAACCAACAAGGCATCGATACTAGAAAATATACGATCATAGTCATATTTAAATTGTAAAAATGCCAAGTCAGTTTTAATCTCAGTGTCTAAATTGTTGACATCAGAAATAAGAGATTGTATATGAACATCGTAATGTCTTACAATTGTATTCAATAGTTGAAACCCTTGTTCTTGAAACAAGCATTTTAGCTCTGAAAAGTAAGCCTGATCTGCCAAAAGGCCAGAAGGCGTAAAATTATTCCGTAAGCCTTTTGGTATCAGTTTTTCTTGTAGACACTGTCTAAAATACGCAGCTTCAAGCTGCAGTTTTTTAAGTCTAAGAAGTTTTGAGTCGAATACCTTTAATCTTTCATTAATGCTAGTGGCTCCAGTCAGTGGTCGGAGGTTGTTCCCAGAATCAGTCTGGTCAATTGTAGAAGAAAGAAAAATAAACGGGTTCTCTTTGTTTATCCAAGCGGACAGGGACGAACTTCCCTCATCCGCAACAATACTTGTCCCTTCAAGCGAGTTGTTAACAGCTGTTAGTTCCACATTGGCATTAGTCACCATAGCGTAACTCGTATTCACTCTATTGTGAGTGTGAGAAAGTGGGGGCCCATTAGTAGACCCTCTTGTCGTAACCGGAAAGTCATTCGGTGTAAGCCGAACCCCTCCAGTTTGTGTTTGAGCTCGAGGAGGTAAAATGGGGGGTAATTGAGCTGCCGGAAGAGAGAAGCCACTCCCTTCATTGCTGGACCCAGCATGTTGTGTCAAAACAGTACCCATAGTGACATTCATTGCTTTTGAACCACGTTGTTCGATGGAATCAATACGAGAATGCAACGCCTCAATCTTCTGTGTTAGCGTTGCAAATAAAGATGAAATGTCCGTGTTGTTGAAGCTTTTTTGTTGTGTAGCTGTCCCAAAATATTAGGGCTTGCGGACTATCAGGAGTGCCTGTATCCATTAGAACTGACAAAACAAGTAACCAAAAAGAAGAAAACTGTTGAAAGGTGGGAGCAGGCAACCTTGTATCCAGAAAGCAGACTTGAAGTAGTAAACCAAGCCGATAAAAATGTTTTTCCTTAACGCATAAATTTATTATAACAAAAAGCAAGCGTTTTCGCCGTGACTCTTGTCACAGCTTCATCAGAGATACAAATGAGACAGCTTAAAAAAACGCCAATTTAAAAAGTACAAACAGGAAATGGGAAAATAACATCATTTCCTGGTGAAAAGTGTAATAGTATGTTGTGAAAAACAATTACTTAAATACAATTGCATAATCTGCTACATTAGTTACAGAAGGTATTAAAACATCTTATTAAAAAAGGTATTTTAAGTCATTTTAATAAAAAGTGTTTAACTAATTTATATAAAATAAATATATAAAAAAATTTTTAATTGTACTGAAACCAAAAGAAATGCTTCAAAAAACATGTTAAGTGCGTTAACTATACACAATGTATATTAACATTAAAAGTGTCACCTAAAATAACTCTTTAACTTCAACACAGCTGATATATTGCAGTTTTCATTCAGACCCGGAGGTCTGAATGCATCCAATTTTAACTGCCATATCAGTTCTATATTTTCAAGAATTAAAGAGAAAGGACCACCTCTAATGGTTGGGACCACATGGTCAATGCCCATAAAGCTAAAGTTATGTCCTGGGTTAGTGTTCACATGTTTTGCTAATGCATTTTCCATCAAAGATTTTTTAATTGCATATGAGTGTTGGTATATCCTTTCCTTGAGTTTACGATCTGTCTTGCCTATGTAAAATGATGAACAACAGTTACATAAGGCAATGTAAATAACTGATTTTGTTTCACAAGAAATCCTATGGTGAATAAGGAACTTTTTGTTCCTCACTGTAAATGAATTACCTGTTCTAATAAGTTTGCACCAGTTACAGAAACCACATTTAAAGGATCCCTTTAGTCTATTAAAAGAACATAAACTTGCAGAGTGTTGTAACAGTTCTTTTAAATTACTTCCTCTTCTATAAATAACATAAGGGCGAACCCCTAACTTGTCAATTAAAGAGGGAGAGTTGACTATAAAGTACCAGTTTTTTAGAATGATGGACCAAATACTTGATGAATTCAAATTGTATTGGGTAATAAAACTCAAAGAGAAATTCCTACCAGACTGTATATTAGTAGCAGGAAATTCAGAAACAACACTTTCGTTGTCAATAACAGAAGGAATAATGTTATACTGATTCAGTAAGGGTTTATAAATCCCCTCAACACGTTTTGAATCAACCTCGTTGATTAGCCCATCTACTAATAACAAGGGGTAACCACGGTTAATGAATAAATCTTTCAAAAACTGACATTCTTGTCTAAAGTCTTCAAGTATGCTGCACATCCTTCCTGCTCGAACAAGTTGGCCCTTAACTATGGACCTCTTCTGTTTCGGTGGATGGAAACTAGAATAATGCAGGAAGGAGTTGCAGTAAGTCGGCTTTCTAAAGATCGTAGAATAGAAAGCCGTTCTACTTAAGTCCTTAGACAGTCTCACATCGAGATATTCAATCTCTAAATTTGAAAATTTATGTGTGAATTTTAAACATTCTGTAGTAGAATTTAATGAGTCTACAAAGATTTTTGCTTTGTCTTCACTGCCCTTAAACAGAATGAATATGTCATCCAAAAATCTTGTGTAATAGGTGACATACTTCATTAAATTCTCATTAGCCATTAGGAAATGCTTTTCCCAAAAGGCTACGAACAAATTAGCCACGCCCCACAAGGCGAGCCCATTATTCCACACTTTTGCAGATAAAACTGCTGATCAAATAAGAAGAAATTGGAAGACAGCACTATATCTAGAAGTTCAGTGACCATATCAATCTCAGACTGAGGAGCATTTAAGTCTTTAAGGAGTAATTCAATCCATTACACTGCATCAATGTGTGGAATTGATGTGTATAAATCGACAACATCTATTGTCAAAAAATTAGAAGCATGGTCAAAAGGAATATTATTAATATCAGATAGAAAAGACCATGAATCTTTACAAATTGTTGGAATTAGTTTCACATATTTGGACGGGATGTTGTCGATTAACTTTGAGCATGGGTAGGTCATGGATGACCTTCCATCAATTAGTGCTCTCATTGGGGGGTTTATTTTATCCTTGTGTATCTTCGGTATTCCGAACATCACAGGTGTCTTAGGTGGTATGATGTCAATGTAGCTGTAAATGTCCAAGTCTATTTTACCAGAAAGGTAAAGGTCACGAAAATAACCTCTAATACGACCGTGTGTAGTGTTAATCTCATTAAGAGATGAAATTTGATAGGCCGGTGAGTCCAGTACTTGAATCATTCTCTCCTTATATTGAAAGTCATCAAAAACCACTAGGCCACCCCCTTTATCTGGTTTTAGAAACCTAACAGATAGAGAGCGCAAATTTTTTAGCCACTCACGTTGTTCAACAGATATGTTTAACCCATCTGTTTTTGTATTTGTCTTAAGGGCAGTGAAAAGGTGTCGAATATCCACCTCACACATTTGTTCAAAAAGTAGCAAATTTGACTGTATTGGTGGATTAAAAACACTAGGTAACTTAAGTTTGTTTTGATCATACTCGGCTTCATTGTTGAAAATCATTTTTAAATTTAATTTCCGTGTGAAACATTTTAAGTCTATAAGGACTTTAGCTATATTCCCATGAGTACTGGGGACAAATGTGTAACCGAGGGCCAATAATTCTACGAGGTCAGAATCTAATTCTAAAGAGGAAAAATTATAAATCATAAAATCTTTTTTCTGATTGGTGAAAATAACCGGAAGAAGTGGTTGGCTTTGAAGTTCGGAAGTATCATCCAAAGTAGGTATTATTTCTTCCAGTTCGAATTCACCACCCTCCTCCGGTTCTGTTGTCCTAAAAAACCCTTTTCGTTAGTGACATTACCTGTCACTTGATTATTCTGTCTTGTTTTGTTCGTGTATTTTTTTGTTATTATTGTTGTTACTCTTAATTCTGTTACTCCGTCTCACTTCCTGACTTGGGTGGGTCTCTTGTTGTTCCACAACGCCTTCATCATCTAAAATGTAGCCCTCATCTATAACAGTTAGGGGTAAATTAGAATCGTTGGTGTTTAAAACTGGAAGGCGAAATTGTAAATTTGGGTATGCTTTATCACCCTGGTAGGCTACCCTATCCCTTACTAACTTCTTGTTCTTATTGGTTTTTAGTTTAACCAACAAGGCATCGATACTAGAAAATATACGATCATAGTCATATTTAAATTGTAAAAATGCCAAATCAGTTTTAATCTCAGTGTCTAAATTGTTGACATCAGAAATAAGAGATTGTATATGAACATCGTAATGTCTTACAATTGTATTCAATAGTTGAAACCCTTGTTCTTGAAACAAGCATTTTAGCTCTGAAAAGTAAGCCTGATCTGCCAAAAGGCCAGAAGGCGTAAAATTATTCCGTAAGCCTTTTGGTATCAGTTTTTCTTGTAGACACTGTCTAAAATACGCAGCTTCAAGCTGCAGTTTTTTAAGTCTAAGAGGTTTTGAGTCGAATACCTTTAATCTTTCATTAATGCTAGTGGCTCCAGTCAGTGGTCGGAGGTTGTTCCCAGAATCAGTCTGGTCAATCGTAGAAGAAAGAAAAATAAATGGGTTCTCTTTGTTTATCCAAGCGGACAGGGACGAACTTCCCTCATCCGCAACAATACTTGTCCCTTCAAGCGAGTTGTTAACAGCTGGTAGTTCCACATTGGCGTTAGTGACCATAGCGCCACTCTACTGTGAGTGTAGGAAGGTGGGGGCCCATTAGTAGACCCTCTTGTCGTAACCGGAAAGTCATTCGGTGTAAGCCGAACCCCTCCAGTTTGTGTTTGAGCTCGAGGAGGTAAAATGGGGGGTAATTGAGCTGCCGGAAGAGAGAAGCCACTCCCTTCATTGCTGGACCCAGCATGTTGTGTCAAAACAGTACCCATAGTGACATTCATTGCTTTTGAACCACGTTGTTCGATGGAATCAATACGAGAATGCAACGCCTCAATCTTCTGTGTTAGCGTTGCAAATAAAGATGAAATGTCCGTGTTGTTGAAGCTTTTTTGTTGTGTAGCTGTCCCAAAAATATTAGGGCTTGCCGGACTATCAGGAGTGCCTGTATCCATTAGAACTGACAAAACAAGTAACCAAAAAGAAGAAAACTGTTGAAAGGTGGGAGCAGGCAACCTTGTATCCAGAAAGCAGACTTGAAGTAGTAAACCAAGCCGATAAAAATGTTTTTCCTTAACGCATAAATTTATTATAACAAAAGCGTTTTGCGTGACTCCTGTCACAACTTCATCAGAGATACAAATGAGACAGCTTAAAAAACGCCAATTTAAAAAGTACAAACAGGAAATGAGAAAATAACATCATTTCCTGATAAAAGGTATAACAGTATGTTAAAAGAAACCATTGCTTAAATACAATTGCATAATCTGCTACATTAGTTACAGAAGGTATAAAACATCTTATTAAAAAGGTATTTTAAGTAATTTTAATAGAAAGTATTTAACTAATTTATATAAAGTAAATATATAATAAAAATTTTTTAATTGTACTGAAAACAAAAAGAAATGCTTCAAAAAACATTTTAAGTGCGTTAGCCACACATAATGTATAAAAACATTAGAAATGTCACCTAAAATAACTCTTTAACTTCAACACAGCTGATATATTGCAGTTTTCATTCAGACCCGGAGGTCTGAATGCATCCAATTTTAACTGCGATATCAGTTCTATATTTTCAAGAATTAAAGAGAAAGGACCACCTCTAATGGTTGGGACCACATGGTCAATGCCCATAAAGCTAAAGTTATGTCCTGGGTTAGTGTTCACATGTTTTGCTAATGCATTTTCCATCAAAGATTTTTTAATTGCATATGAGTGTTGGTATATCCTTTCCTTGAGTTTACGATCTGTCTTGCCTATGTAAAATGATGAACAACAGTTACATAAGGCAATGTAAATAACTGATTTTGTTTCACAAGAAATCCTATGGTGAATAAGGAACTTTTTGTTCCTCACTGTAAATGAATTACCTGTTCTAATAAGTTTGCACCAGTTACAGAAACCACATTTAAAGGATCCCTTTAGTCTATTAAAAGAACATAAACTTGCAGAGTGTTGTAACAGTTCTTTTAAATTACTTCCTCTTCTATAAATAACATAAGGGCGAACCCCTAACTTGTCAATTAAAGAGGGAGAGTTGACTATAAAGTACCAGTTTTTTGGAATGATGGACCAAATGCTTGATGAATTCAAATTGTATTGGGTAATAAAACTCAAAGAGAAATTCCTACCAGACTGTATATTAGTAGCAGGAAATTCAGAAACAACACTTTCGTTGTCAATAACAGAAGGAATAATGTTACACTGATTCAGTAAGGGTTTATAAATCCCCTCAACACGTTTTGAATCAACCTCGTTGATTAGCCCATCTACTAATAACAAGGGGTAACCACGGTTAATGAATAAATCTTTCAAAAACTGACATTCTTGTCTAAAGTCTTCAAGTATGCTGCACATCCTTCCTGCTCGAACAAGTTGGCCCTTAACTATGGACCTCTTTTGTTTCGGTGGATGGAAACTAGAATAATGCAGGAAGGAGTTGCAGTAAGTCGGCTTTCTAAAGATCGTAGAATAGAAAGCCGTTCTACTTAAGTCCTTAGACAGTCTCACATCGAGATATTCAATCTCTAAATTTGAAAATTTATGTGTGAATTTTAAACATTCTGTAGTAGAATTTAATGAGTCTACAAAGATTTTTGCTTCGTCTTCACTGCCCTTAAACATCAATTCCACACATTGATGCAGTGGAATGGATTGAATTACTCCTTAAAGACTTAAATGCTCCTCAGTCTGAGATTGATATGGTCACTGAACTTCTAGATATAGTGCTGTCTTCCAATTTCTTCTCATTTGATCAGCAGTTTTATCTGCAAAAGTGTGGAATAGCCATGGGCTTTTGTTCGAAGCCTTTTGGGAAAAGCATTTCCTAATGGCTAATGAGAATTTAATGAAGTATGTCACCTATTACACAAGATTTTTGGATGACATATTCATTCTGTTTTTAATACCTTCTGTAACTAATGTAGCAGATTATGCAATTGTATTTAAGTAATTGTTTTTCACAGCATACTATTACACTTTTCACCAGGAAATTATGTTATTTTCCCATTTCCTGTTTGTACTTTTTAAATTGGCGTTTTTTTAAGCTGTCTCATTTGTATCTCTGATGAAGCTGTGACAGGAGTCATTTGTTATAATAAATTTATGCGTTAAGGAAAAACATTTTTATCGGCTTGGTTTACTACTTCAAGTCTGCTTTCTGGATACAAGGTTGCCTGCTCCCACCTTTCAACAATTGGCATAACAGTTAAATCTATAAACTTTGCCTGTGTTTGGATGTTTTAAAACAACATCCCTATTAATTAAATTACAGTATATACAACTCCCACATGGGTATGTGCCATATTGATTCTTATGTTTATAAATCTCTGTCAAATCTCTTTGTTCCTTATAACATAACTGTTGCTTAACATCAGTTGATTTTTTTAAATTAACTTGAGTTTTCTTTTTGTTGACTTCCCTATATTATAACCTCTTGCCAGAGAATTAGTTGTCATTTCTTCTAGCTGTACTTCAAAGGTTTCCTATTGTGTATTTAATCTAACTAACCTAGTCATTTGCTCCTTAAGAATATTCTTGAAAACAAAAGATGGGTGCATACTAGTCCTATGTAAATATGGGTTTGTACATACCTCTTTTCTATAGATTTTGGCCTCAAGGAAGCCATGAAAGTTACTATTCAAAGTAACATCTAAAAAATGAATAGATTCCCTGGACCTCTCCATCTTAAATTTCAAATACCCACAGTATTTGATAAATAATCTACTTAAACATCCAATTGTGTTTCCTCTCCCTTCCATATAATAAATATTTCATCAACAAACCTTCTATGGAATAAAACATTATTATAGAAAGGATGAATGTTATTAAGGGCACACTCTTGTTCCCATAGCCTTAAGATTATATTGGCATATGTAATGGTGACAGGAATACCCATCGCCACTCCTTTTAGTTGCAAGTAAAACTTGTGTTGAAAAGTAAATACATTATTTTCTAGTTCCAAAAATAGTATTTCACACATTGTACTAATTCTCTTAGATGAAAAATCACTGTGTATGGTCAGATACTCACTAACATGATTCTATCTCCCAAACTCACTATCTATGGTCAGATGCTCTCTAACAGATTCTACCCCCTCCCCCATATATTTGGGATCACTGTAAATAGGGATTCTATATCCAACATTATTAAAAAACATATCAACACCCATAACATTCTCTTTCAACCAAACAAATAACTGCTGCCAAAAGTCATTTGAGTCAAATCTAAAGCTTTTGGATTAACCAAAGTATCCTTTATTTCATTTTCCAAATATATAGAAGTGGGTTCTGTGGCCCATCCTCTTACTGAGACTACAGATCACCCTTATCAGCCGGTTTATTATTATGTCAGAGTTACTTCTCAAATTCCTAAGTGTGAGTGATTCATTTTTAAATAAGTTATAAAATGGATAGAACTGACCATTCAAAAAGACATCATATAGGTCATTCTCACAAGCTGATTCAAAATTGTGTATATTCAAATTACTTATGGGTATAAAAGTACTTTGTTTCCTCAAAGTATTTATCTCAGTTGTATTATCATTAAATAAATCTTTTAGATTCAAAGTTTGTGTAAAAAGTTTCAGTTCAGTTAAAGCATCAACAACATTACTATTACATGCAGGTATGAACGAAAATCATTTATTGAAAACTGATACTTCATCTGAAGTCAAGACATGATGAGAGATATTTATCACTAGTTTTCTTTCAGAACCTCTTTCACTCAACTTCTTGTTAATGAATCTAGACGACTTCTGCTTGTGCCATTTCTTACATTTGCTCCTTGTTCTCTGCTTCCGTTGCGCACCTTCCTTATTGGTAAGGCTGCATCCCATAATAGTGGTGGAAGGTCTAAAAGATCCAAAGCCCGAATGGAACTTGCATCAACAGCTGGGGTGTCTGTCATCATTACTTGATTCCTCAGTGGTACTCCATGCAGTATCTCAACAGGTACCTTAAAGGCTATATTATCTTCCTTAGAGGAAGAATGTTCAACCAGTGGATCGTTACAGTATTTCTTATTATTCTTTATTGTAAAATTCTCTTTTGGGCAAAAGAAAATATTCTCTTATTAAAATCAGTCCAGTCCCTCTTCAATTTCCTTTTTCTTTATATCTTTTTATCAGTAGTTTTCTGTTTGACTACACTTCAAAATTCTTTAGAGCAATCCCACCATTCTCATTCAGGGAATTGTGTGCCTTTTTAATTTTTTTCTACTAGAGCTTCCTCTGTTAGTTTAAGGAACTCCAACAGTAGGTCCATATAATTCTTACTAAGTTGTAAATTAAGTATCTGCCATTCCCTCAATAATTCCGTATGTCTGGAACACATTCTTTTATTCTGGTTTCATATCTTTTTTTGTAAATTAGCCCACATTTTATCTGCTTGAGATCTCGTTGTCTTATTTTTTCTTGCTTCTGTAGAGGTGCTCACAGAACATGGATGTAGACAGGGGAGTTACACTCTCTCAATCACTGTTTTTGCAGTCACATGATGTTCAACAAAGGAGGAGTAGCTAAATAAACTGTTAATCCTCTTTGGAATAATATTCATTTTTGAAGAAGAGAATGTGGCTAACATTGACAATGGTCAACTATGTTTTATAGATCTGGAATGGAAATTGCAACAATACAAGTGGCTGCAGTAGCAGAGATGCAGCTTTAAGGCTTATATAAAATATGTACAGAATTGTACTGAGAGGTCTCCAGATTCTAAAAATGCCACATATGGAACACAGTATTTGGAACTACTGCGGAAATGGCAGTGATGATTTTAAGAATTGGTGAGACATATAGAAGAGATGATAGTAGGAATGTGGCAGCTATGTGTTTCCTAGCTGTATCAATGAGGTAGTGTTTAGCCCCATATAGAAATTTAGCTTTTGCTGTGTTTTGCTTATTATGCGGCATGTCTGTTGGTCAAACTTCAAAATTGTTTATTATGACTCTTAGAAGTTTTGTATGTCTTATTTGCTCCATCTTGGTATTATCTGATGAGTGTAGTGTAAAGAGAGTTTTTGTTTCAGTGGATAGGTGATTGGGCAGAAATAGCTTTAATATTATTTTATTGGGATTTATGAAGAGCTGAGAATCACATAGCCATGCGTCAGTAGAAGGAAATGACTGTTGAATGAATTCCTGAAGATTTGTGAGGTTTTTGGCTACACAGATGAGAGATGAATCATCTTCATACTGGATGATGGTGGCCTGTTTTGCAGCGGTGTGAAGGTCATTTGAGAAATGAGTGAACAACAAAATGAAAAGAGTAAATAACAAATTGACTAATATTGAGCCTTTACGTACACCCACAGATACAGGTAAGAAAGATGAGTCATCATCTTTTCACCTTCCCAACTGACTCTATTTGATAGGTAAATTTTAAACCAGAGAAGTACTGAGCTTGAAATAACCAGTAACAAGAGTTTGTGAAGTAGTACTTGGTGAGACACTGTACTGACTGCTTTGAATAGCTCTAGATAAAGAGATGACAGGAGTTTAACAGAGATTTTATTGAGGCTGGCAATACTTGTGAAGCTCAGTAGTGCAGCGCTAGTACCATGGTTTGGCCTAAAATCCTGTTATGTTGACTTGAGAGTATTTTTCTCAATCGGGTATTTGAAAAGTTGAGAGTGGATACATTTCTCAAGAATATTAGAAAGAGGAGAGAAGATAGTCATGGGTCTGTAATTTGAGATTGAACATTCCACCTTTATTTAAGGGTAGTATGAAAACATTTTTCCAAAGAGTGAGCACATAGGTTTTGGTAATACAGTGACTGATCAGAGTAGACATTGGGTAGGCCAAAGCATCAGATGCAGTTTTTATATACATGGTAGTGTGGTTGGATTGACATTGTACAGCAGTGTTTTGATGGTGCTAGTGGGGACAAGATGTATATCTCTGGAATATATGTCAGTCTCACCAGCAGGTCCTATTTATGGACATTAAGGCCTCTGGAGTATGTGTTGAGTGTGCTATTAATTTTGCAGAAGTGCTGGAGGTCACATAGTTCTGGATCCTTCAAGGCTTTGTAAGCTAGACAGAAGTCACTTCTCAAGAGTCTGTTAAATACAGAAAAGAGAGAAAGAAAACTTTAAGGTGGCCTTAATAGCACAAGGAAGACATGCCCTTGATTATCTTAGTGAGGACACACTGAACTTTCTCAAGCTGGATTATATGCTTAGTCAAGTAAATACAAAAGGGGCCATTATACTTTATTATGGATCTGATGAGGGAGGAGTAGAGATGAAAGAGTAATTCATTAGATCTGGAAGAAATACCACTGGTGATTAGTCTGGTAAAAGGATTTCCTGTCAACAATGGATGCATGGTGAGCAAAGGAGAGTCTTTTGTCCATCAAAGTGCCCACATCCTTAATAGATGAGTCAACTTTCAAATGGGAGTCACCTGTTTGGTAGATGCATGAGTGCCCAACTTTGCTTAAGGACATAGTGCTGCATTTCTTGGCATTTAGTGTGTTAGCCCCTTCTGAAGAATTTGGAAGTTGGATGGGGAATTAATGACAATTCAAAGTTTGCAGTTATCTGCAAACTTAGTCAACCATAGTTTCTTGATGTCAGCCTAGACATCAGAGAAATAAACACCAAAGAGAAGTGGTCCTAGGCTTGATCCCTTGGGAATGCCACTGGTAGTTATTCTTTTTGAAGAGAATGTGACTTCCACACTAATAGATTGGGTTCTGTCAGTTAACCAGTTTGCTATCCACTGGGTAATGTAGGAGTTTACATTTAGTTTTATTTGCTTGTTAATAAAGTCACACTGTGGGATAGTATCAGAGGTCTTGAACAGGTCTAGGTAGCCAGTGTCAACCGATTTACCAAAGTCTAATGCATCAGTGTTATAGTCAAAGAAGACCACAAGGTTCAGGGAGAAGGATCTGTCTTTAACAAACCCAAACAGGCTTGGGTCCAGGGCTTGCAGACTGCCTTTGTTCTTGTTAATCATCATCTTCTTTCAGCTGTTCCCATTAGGGGTCACCACAGCGGATCTTCTGCTTCCATTTCTTCCTGTCTTCTGCATCATGCTCTTTCACACCAACCGCCTGCATGTCCTCTCTCACCACATCCATAAACCTTATCTTAGGCCTTCCTCTTTTCCTCTTACCTGGCAGCTCCATCCTTAGCATCCTTTTCCCAATATACCCAGCATCCCTCCTCAGCATATGTGCAAACCAACACAATCTTGCCTCTCTTGCTTTGTCTCCAAACTGTCCAACCTGAGCTGACCCTCTAATATACCGATTCCTAATCCTGTCCATCCTAGTCACACCCAGTGCAAATCTTAACATCTTTAACTCTGCCACATTCAGCTCTGACTCCTGCCTTTCCATCAATGCCACTGTCTCCAACCCATATAACATAGCTGGTCTCACTACCGTCTTGTAGACCTTCCCTTTCACTCTTACTGGTACCCGTCTGTCACAAATCACTCCTGGCACTCTTCTCCACCCATTCCACCCTGCCTGTACTCTCTTCTTCACCTCTCTTCCACACTCACCATTACTCTGAACTGTTGATCCCAAGTACTTAAATTCATCCACATTTACCACCTTCACTCCCTGCATCCTCACCATTCCTCTACCCTCCCTCTCATTAACACACATATATTCTGTTTTAACCCTGCTGACCTTCATTCCTCTCCTCTCTAAAGCATATCTCCACCTCTCCAGGGTCTCCTCAACCTGGTCCCTACTTTCACTACATATCACAATGTCATCTGCAAACATCATAGTCCACGGGGCCTCCTGTCTGATCTCATCTGTCAACCTGTCCATCACCACTGCAAATAAGAAAGGGCTCAGAGCTGATCCTTGATGTAATCCCACCTCCACCTTCAACGTATCTGTCACTCCCACTGCAGTCCTCACCAATGTCACACTACCCTTGTACATATCCTGTACCACTCTTACATACTTCTCTGCCACTCCCGACTTCCTCATACAATACCACAACTCCTCTCTAGGCACCCTGTCATATGCTTTCTCTAAGTCCACAAAGACACAATGCAACTCCTTCTGACCTTCTCTGTATTTCTCCAACAAAACTCACAGAGCAAATATTACATCTGTAGTGCTCTTTCCTGGCATGAAACCATACTGCTGATTACTAATCATCACCTCCCTTCTTAACCTAGCTTCCACTACTCTTTCCCATAACTTCAAGCTGTGACTGATCAATTTTATCCCTCTGTAGATACTGCAGCTCTGCACATCACCCTTATTCTTAAAGATATGTACCAAAACACTTTTTCTCCACTCCTCAGGCATCCTCTGACTTTCCAAAATTTCATTAAACAATCTGGTTAAAAATTCCACTGCCATTTCACCTAAGTACCTCCATGCTTCCACTGGTATGTCATCTGGGCCAACAGCCTTTCCATTCTTCATCCTCTTCATAGCTGACCTTACTTCCTCCTTGCTAATCTGTTTCACTTCCTGATTCACTATCCCCACATCATCCAACCTTCTCTCTCTCTCTCATTCTCTTCATTCATCAGCCTCTCAAAATACTCTTTCCAACTACTCAACACACTCTCCTCACTTGTGAGCACATTTCCCTCACTATCCTTTATCACCCTTACCTGCTGCACATCTTTCCCAGCTCTGTCCCTCTGTCTAGCCAATTGGTACAGGTCCTTTTCTCCCTCTTTAGTGTCCAATCTCTCATACAACTCTCCATATGCCTTATCCTTAGCCTTCGCCACCTCTCTCTTTGCCATGCGTCTCACTCCTTATACTCATGTCTACTTTCTTCATCTCTTTGGCAATCCCACTTCTTCTTTGCCAGCCTCTTCCTCTGTATACTCTCCTGTACTTCCTCATTCCACCACCAGGTCTCCTTGTCCACCTTCCTCTGTCCAGATGTCACACCAAGCACCTTTCTAGCAGTCTCCCTTACTAGCTCTGCTGTAGTTTCCCAGCTATTCCGTAACTCTTCACTGCCTCCCAGTGCCTGTCTTAACTCTTCCCTGAACTCCACCTCACAATCACCCTTTTTAACTTCCACCATTTAATCCTTGGCACTGTTTTCACACTTCTACTCCTCTTCTTGATGACTAACATCATCCTACAGACCACCAATCTATGTTGGTTAACTACACTTTCCCCGGTCACCACTTTACAGTCTCCAGTCTCCTTCAGACTGACCCTCCTACATAGGATATAATCCACATGAGTGCATCTTCCTCCACTCTTGTACGTCACCCTATGCTCCTCCCTCTTCTTAAAATATGTATTCACCACAGCCATGTCCATCCTTTTCACAAAATCCACAATCATCTGACCTTCTGCATTCCTCTCCTTAACACCATACCTACCCATCACTTTCTCATCCCCTCTGTTTACTTCACCAACATGCCCATTGAGGTCCGCTCCAATCAGTAGTCTCTCACCCTTGGGTACACTCACCACCACTTCATCCAACTCACTCCAAAATTTTTCTTTCTCATCCATAGCACACCCAACTTGTGGAGCATATGCACTAACAACATTCATCATTACACCATCAATTTCAAGCTTCATAAACATCACTCTATCAGACACTCTCTTCACCTCCAAAACACTCTTGGCATACTGTTCCTTTAGGATAATCCCTACCCATTTCGCCTGCCATCCACACCATGATAAAACAATTTGAACCCACCTCTTATACACCTGGCCTTACTTCCCTTCCATCTGGTCTCTTGCACGCACAATATATCAACCTTCCTTCTCTCCATCATATCAGCTAGCTCTCTCCCTATACCAGTCATACTGCCAACATTCAAAGTTCCTACCCTCACTACTACACTCCTAACCTTCCTCCTCTCTTCCTGCCTTCGAGCATGCCTTCCCCCTCCTCTTCTCCTTCAGCCAACAGTAGCCCAATTTCCGCCAGCACCCTGTTGGCTAACAGTACTGGTGGCGGTCGTTGTTAACCCAGGCCTCGACCGATCTGGTATGGAAATATGAAATGTTCTCCGCATAAGTTTGTTCTTGTTAATAAGTTCCATAATGATACATTACATTGCTTTGCAGATAAGGCTGGTGAGACTTATAGGTTTATAATTTCCTGGATCAGTCGTGGATTCCCCCTTGTGAAGCAGGATGATTACCACATTTCTCTATTACTCTGGCACAAATCCAGTAGAGATGCCAAAGCTGAACAGGTTTAGTAGCTGTCTGGTGCAGACAAGATGGCAGCCTGGCACTTCATCCGGACCATGGAGCAAGAGTTTTTGGCTTTGGAAAGGGTATTCAGGACCTGTTTGGAAGCGGTCAAAGGGGTTGGTGTCGATGAACTGATATGCGGGAGAGAATTAGGGGGAAAAGAGCGATTAAAGTTAGAGATTAATTTATTTGCTAATATGTTAGCTATACCCTTGATGGACAAGTAATTGTTGTTATATAATAGTTCTCAGTAGTGCTGAGCATTACCTCTAAGGTTTCTGACTTAACTGAAGAAGGCTATGTGGTTGTCCTTAGCAGAGATAGCAATTCTCACTTTGGGGTCTATATAATTTTATTGAAGGTTCATTACTGCGAACCTTTGTTCATCGAACCATATACAGCGATCGTTTACTTCTGCAAACATTCAGTTCAATGAATTACTTTCCCAGGGAAAGTAATGAGTTGCCCATCATTAGAAATTTGCCATTTTCTGCAGTGTATTGTGATCTAGGAATTGGTATATATAGTGAGGGGGATGGGGGCACAGCCCTCCACAGTGGGCGATGTAGGGGCACTGCTCCCCCCACTTGGGTGGGTTTAAAATACTGTATTCTAGTTAGGGCCATTGGAGGGATACCTTTTCAGGTGCATTTGGCCATGGTTCTCTTGCACTGGGAAGGGGAAAGGAGGCAAGCAAATTACAGTGTTTCAATATATCTTAGCAGATGCTGTAGTAAATTTTGACTTTGATAGCAAAGTTCCCATCCCATTGCCAATGTGATTACATGCATGCAGGCATGGCAATGATCACATGGGGAAGGAGGCAGGAGGAAAATCAGTAAGTGCTGAATCCCCCTGGCCTGTAGAGGCTAATGATGTTGCTTCTTCACTGGAAGAACTAGGCAATTGAATTAAGCCTCACTTTAACCACAGCTGTCAAAAAGGTACTTGAGTACCTCTAGAAGTGGATACCTCAGAGAAACAGATAATAGGTAGTGGCAAGACTGAATCTGAGACACAAGACACAGTTGTCAAAAATACTAGACTTCTGTTGGAACAGTATCTGGGAAGGATCATAGCAAGGGCCGGTAGACAGACACAACTCTTACATACCACTTTACATAAGTTTTGAGGGTAGCCAATGAGGCTTGTGATTCTCAAGAGTAGGAGATTTCCCATAATGGAAAAAGAGTTGACAGTAGAGACAGTGGATTCCTAAATGAGGACTAGATGGAGAAATAATACAGTTGTTCATAGTCCCAAGGACCTAACATCAGGCATTTCTACCCATAGTCCATGATATGTCATTTTAGGCCAGTTGGGCACAAAGCATACAAAAAGAGGCTTGTTCAAAATTCTTATTCTCTGGCAACTGCAAAAGAAGATATGAGAGGGTACTGCAAGAAGTATTAACAGTGTCAGGAGGTTGGTAAGGCAGAAGACAAAACTAAGATTTGGCTATCTGCTTACAATGTGTTACAGTGAAGGCTGGGAAGGTGGTGTGGTAATGAAGGAATATCATTACCTGTTCCTGGAAAATAGTATGTATGTTTGCCTGTCTGTCTGACTGACTGTGTACAAAATTGTCTTTTCAATTATTGTTGGTAAGATTGCTTGGAAGAAAATGGGCTCAGCCTTAAGATGGGTAAGATACTGAAGAGTCAGTCATTGTAATTCTTCTCTGCAGCTAGTAATGTAAAGCTTATTTGGGTGTGGCAAGTTCTTCCTATTACCTGAGGTAATAAAGTACATTTACCATATACACTTAGAGTCAGTCTCTCCTTGTGATTTATTTGGTGCTAGAGGTGTGGATTTAAAGCTCATATCATGACATTATATTTGGCAGCAGAGGTATGGATCATATGACCATAACCCTCGTTTGTCACATTGTCAGTAGCATCTGACTAAGTGGAAAATAAGCTGGGCCTGTCTGTCCATTTTCATTAGACCAGTGGAAAAGTACTCCACTGAAATTATTCATTGTTTTCTAAGTGGTAAACAGTAGCAGGTCAAACTGTTTATCCCACCCAGGCCTGCATGTTACCTTTTACAGATTTTCTACCAGTTTTTATTGTACACATTTAATCTTATTAATTTAAAAGTTGCAATTTAGATGCCTCTGCAAAACTAGGATGTTCCTCTCAGAAGCTCATGTACCACTACTTGATTCTGCTTTGGTGTCACGTTTTTTATTATACCTGAGTACACTGTGAATTGTATCAGTGTGACATGCCTACAGTTTACTAACTGATTGCATTATCAAATGTCATCATTTCATTTTACTAATTAGCTGTATGTTGCACCTCTGCAGATGTAATTTCTGATGATAAGATTTGGATCAGAATGCTTTTTCTAACTAAAGTGTAATTCTAAAAGATATTAATAAGCGGAAGAATTTTAGCTTACATTTTGTCTTCTTAAGATCTATTTACTGGAAAAATCCTTTGGTAAAACTAGGCTACATATTATTTGTAATAACCAGTACAGTTCTATGTCTCTTGTTTTTTCCTGGTGCCAACAACTTATTTCTTCCACAACTGCAAACAGTGAACAACAACAGTGAGAACTAGAAAGAGCAGGAGAACATAAAGAAAGCATGACAATGACTGCCTCACTGTGTCTGTGTGACCATGACAATGCCTGCTTCACTGTGTCTGTGTGACTGAATGTGTCCTCAGTGTCTCTGCAATTTCTCCATGTAAAAAAAACACTTGTAGCCTATAGTAAAAGTCAGTGGTAAATGTCTGTCTATCACTGTAAGCTTGGCCATGTTATATTACAGGAAATGTATGGCAGATTTACCTGGAGAGGTCAAGGCACTCAGCTAACTGCCTAACCCAATGTACTCCATGGACATTGAAAGTGCCTTTGCTGCAGTTATGGCTATTACTCAGGCATAAACAAAAAGCTAAATAAACTAGGAATAAACCGCTTATGTCTCCTGCTGGATGGACTGACAGATGGCTCACTGATAGGATGCAGGAAATCAAAATTAGGGAAGTTGCCTCCACAAAGAGACTAGACACCAGTGGTATCCCCCCAGGGTTCTGCGTTGGGACTGCTCCTGTTTGACATTGACTCTTCTGAAGTAAAAGCCAATACTAAAGGGCTCTGGCTGACTAAGTTTGCAGATGACTGCACGCTAGGAGCAGTCACTGAATCCCCAAATGACTTAGCCATCCTGCAGGAAGGTTTGTCTCAAATAAATAACTGCTGGCAAATTCATGGACTGAAACTAAATGCTAAAATAATACATTATTGTATCCTTTGGGAAGTCATCTACCCCAGGGATTACCCCATTGACAATATGCCATTAAGAATTGACCCAGGTGTTTGTGATTTGAAAACTTATGTGGATATTGGCCTAACATTTGTCCAACATGGGTCCATTGTTGTAAGAAAGTCCTTCTATATTGCACATCTTATAAACAAAGGGACTGCGTCTACATCTAGGGATGTCATTGTTCTCCTTTATCCATCCATTTATCCATTAGACCAGTCATTGAATATAATGCCCCCTTTGGCATGTATCTGTCCAGTCCAAAAGTAGAAGAGGTAGATACGCCACAACAATCGAAGCAAACCAAGTGAAAGAAGTAAAATATATCCTTTTATTCCATAGAAGTAAGCGCTTTCACATTACAAAGAACACTTCATCAGACTTTAACAACAGCAGCACACAACATCACATAAATAATACTCATAGCCCCCAATGGCATGGCACACTTCATCATATGTAAAAAAATCAAAAATCCATCATCTCCACTTTTAAAGAATATAATATATATATATATATATATATATATATATATATATATATATATATATATAATATATATAAATAATATATAAATATATATAAAATAATATATAAAATAACTAAAATACTATATATATTATGTAAATACATATATATATATATATATGTATACTGTATCTGTCCAGACTCATGCAACAAATGGAATACCTGCAGAGATACCTTACTAAAGGAATACAAGGCTTAAACAACATGATCTGTCAGTTACCGACTCAAAGCCCTGTCACTGTACTCACTATCCTACAGACTGCTAAGAGGTGACCTGTGTCGTGTATACAAAGCATCCTCTGACTTTCTTTTGATGGATTTACTGCACATCAACAAGTCAAATGACATCAGAAATACTTGGTTTAGGGTTCTAACCTTCTTCTGCAACATCAACAGAGTAATTTGGAATTCAGGTATATCTCACAGGGTATGCTGCCATTCTGGAACAGACTCCCCATTCACATAAAACAAAGTCCCTCCCTGGCTGCAGTCCAGAGCAACTTTAATTTATGGATGGGAAACAGAAAATTTACCCCAGGACTGCCCCCTGTACTACTAATGGATGGAGGCAGCTCCTAAATGCTTTATCCCATGCATGGTTTCCTTCATATTATCTATGGTATGATGCCAGTTATTCACATTAGGGGTAATATATAATTATCGACCATGGGATGGGTAAGGTCAATCTCTAAGAAATGGGACAGTTTAATTCAAACACAAAAAGAGAAATTGGTTAGAATTTAAATGTCCTACAAGGGCAACAAGCCTAGTACTTATCTATGAAACTATTAACCTGTTAGCACTGTATATACTAACTGTACCATACATATTTGGGTCTATATTATAACATCGAAGTCTAACAACTTCGAATGTTATAATATCAAACCCAGTAGAGCAAATGCTGGAAATAGCAAAGTTGGAGAACATCGAATACTTTCCTAGGGAAAGTATTCAGTGGGCCGTTTCTGCAGCTTTGCTATTTCCTCAACTGTGGAGCGAAGGTTACGGACTGGGTTAAGGTAAGTGTGCAAACAAAAGAGAGTGTGCGATTGGGCACTGTTTAGGTGAGTTAGGGTTAGGGCGCGGATCAGGTAAGTGTGCGATTGTGTGGACGTGAGGGCTAGGGTGGGGTAGGTGAGTTAGCGTTAGGGAGCGGGTAAGGTGAGTGTGCAATAGTTAGGGACCTTATGGTTAGGGTTGGGTTAAGGTAAGTGGATAGCTAGTGGTGTATGTCTGGTTTAGTGTAGGGTTTTGTAAATGTATGTGTGTGGATTATTTATTTTGGTGTGCTTGTGTTATGTGTATGTTTGTCGGAACAACAAATTTTTTCCCTGGGAAAAAATTCACTATTCTGACTGTTCAGTTTTCTGGTGTTTAGATTGAATAGGTTCGATATTATAACATTCGAAGTTGTAAGACTTCGATGTTATAATATAGATTCACATATTTACAGTGCTTCACAAACTGTTATCACCTGAAAAGTAGCAAGACACTTAAAGGTTTAGATGTTTACTTTGCACACTAAAATACTATCGCATGTGATAGATCCAAACTGTGAACAATAAACCTGAGAACCTAGAAATCCCTGGCAAAAATAAATGAAGGTAATGGCACCAACACAGAGCAATCTTAAGGTACCCCCACCATTTTAATGTCTATTTTCTTTCCTTCTTGTAAAAAATGCAAATATCACTGCAATTTACCAATCATAGATTTCTTGATTATGTCAGTTTTTTCTTCTACACATTTAAAATTACAGTTTTGGATGCAATTTCATCATTAGTTGGTAATGGATGCCATTTTGGTGGCCCTGCACCTCTCTCTGGAACATCTTGAAGAGAGGAACAACTATGTCAGGCTGTTGTTCATTGACTTTAGCTTGGCATTCAACACAGTGGTTCCGATGCATCTCCTAAGCAAATTAATTAACCTTGGCTTCAACAAGAGCCTCTGCAACTGGATCCTTGACTTCTTGATTGGAAGACAACAGAAGACATGTGCTGGTAATAACACATCAGGTATCATTACACCCAGCACTGGTGTGCCTCAAGGATGTGTACTTAGTTCTCTGCTATTCACCATCCTTACCCATGGCTGTTCTGCAAAATTTCCCAGTGGCCATATAATCAAATTTGCAGATGATACCACTGTAGTGGGTCTCATAAGGGATGATGACTAGAGGGAATACTGGAACAAAGTCAGTTCTCTGATCAAATAGTGTGAAAATAACAACTTGGATCTGAATGTCAACAAAACTAAAGAAATTATCATTTACTTCAAAAAAAGGCCAGCCATTCACTTGCCACTTGAGATCAATGATGACGTCATAGAGAGAGTACAATCTACAAAGTTCCTGAGGATATACATCTCAGAAGACCTCTCTTGGTCCGTGAAAAAAGGCCAGATAATTAATAAAGGTCACCAACACTTGCATTTCCTGAGAAGGCTCAAAAGAGCAAAGCTTCCTCTGAATGCTCTATCCAGTTTCTATAAAGGAGCAATTTAAAGTATTCTCACCTGCAACTTTACTGTGTGGTATGGAAACAGTACTATGGCAGAGAGGAAGAAGCTTCAAAGAGTGGTGAGGATTGCGGAAATGATAATGGGCACAAATCTTCCAACCACGCAAGAACATTTTACAACAAAAAGCATAAAGAGGGCATACAAAATATATAGAGACACATCACATCCAGCATTTGGCTGGTTTGCTAGAATTTCAGCTGGCAAGACGTACCCCAGCATCTGCTGTAGGACCTCCAGGTTCTTGAACAGCTTCTATCCAATAGTAATAAGGCTCATAAACTCTGACATCAACTTGGGCATCTCCTACCTCCAAACATGATCTCACTAGTAATATTTCACTGAAAGTGATACATTATTTAATTCACTATAGTTAATATACAGAGGTGCAATATCTTTCTCTTAAAAGTGCAGTTGCAATAATTCCTCATATGTAATATTAATTAACTGCCTTTTTTTCTCTTTTCCTGTGTATAGTATTATTGGTTTTTATGGGTGGCCATGGTGGTGCAGCGGTTAGCATTGTCACCTCATAATAAGAGGTTCTCCGGTTTGATCCTCAATTGGGGTGCCTTCTGTGCGGAGTCTGCATGTCCTCCCTGTGGTCGAGTGGGTTTCCTCCGGGTGCTCTGGTTTCCTCCCACATCCCAAAGACATGCTGTAGGTGGATTGGACACTCTAAATTGGTGTGTGTGTGTGTGTGTGTGTGTGTGTGTGTGTGTGTGTGTGTGTGTGTGTGTGTGCCTTCCATGGAAGGTTGGGTGCCAGGCTGGCAACTTGACACTGTAAAACTCTACTGCCAATCATGAGTGGACAGGTGATCCACTGTGCTGACCCCTAACTGGGAAAAGCCAGAAGAAGAAGTACTATTTGTTCATATGTTTAGGTTTATATGTATTGGTAGTTTTACCTAACTAGAAATATGTTATAAGGAGCATTTTTATATATATTAGTCATTAGAATAATTGTATATATGTCATGTCTTATTATTTTTATACTTAATTTACCTCTGTACTCTGGTGACGAGCTGATACCCAAAATTTCATTTAGGTTGCACTTGTGTTTCCTAAATGACAATAAAGTTTTCTTTGAATCTTTAAAGATACAGTTCGGGGAGTTCAGCAGAAACAGGACCACTACATTAAAAATTATACACTGCTACTTTGTTTTTCTTTGACACTGTGCTTTATGCCACTTGGCAGCACCATAAACTGTGTCAGTGACGTATATCTACATTGTGCAAGTTGAGCCTGTTATGAACCATAGTGGTATCATATAACTATATAGCTCAATATTATACCTCCCCAGAGGTCATATCTGGAAGCTAGCTTTGGCTCAGTTCTCTGATTGTAATCAAGTTATGAAATAAATGGTCCTGACATACACAAATGCAATTCTGAGTAAAGTTTTTATTTTTCTGTTGCAGTACATTAATTGCTAAAATGCTTTGGCGAAACTAAGCCACATATTATTTGTGGTGGCTATGACAGCTTACAATGTTTCCTGCTTTTTGTGTTCACAATGTGATTATTTCATCTACATGTGCAGCATGACAATATTTTTATTCTCTTAACTAGTGACAAAAGACTGATTGGTTTACTCTGTTCTGTAAATAAATTATCCAAGTTAAATGTCTGTGAATGCGGCTGGATAGCTCCAATTGCAAAGTTCAGGGCCATTTAAACACTGGTTAAAATTGCTTTTGGCAATGAATACTGTAAATAATCTTAGCATGGTAAGAGAGAGGGAGACAAAAATGGAAATATGAGGCAACACAAACCATACAGACCACAGAGTAGAAATTAAATCGATGTGGTAATAGTGTCTTCATCTCAAAGGATTTATGAGTTTTGTTTATGTTCATGGATAATGATTAACAGTTACAAAAATGAATCTCCCATTTTCATGAGCTGAAGTTCCAGGAATTATACCCAGAATTGTTAGTGTACTTTCCAGCATTGCCATGGTTTTATTATAATTTTGGTGCCTCTGAATATAAGCAAAATTATAATTGATTCTGAGCAAGAAATGCAATAATGCAAACTGACAGCTTAAGAATAGTAAATATAAGAGAAAATACAAGTTATGGTGATTTTCTGTTCTAACCTAAAATGCATAAATCCATGATATCTATGTTTTTCAAGCACATGGACAGCTGAGATTTTTGCATTTTATTTATCCTTTGTTGACCAGGCTAGTCCTATTAGGTTAGTAGCCTCTTTTCAGAAGACACCTGAGGTGGTATTTGTACAACTGGGGGAACTTTAGCCAGGACTTTGAGGAACTTCCCCTACTCTTTTCAGTGGGATCTTTTACATCTACCTGAGCTACCACAAACTCAAGCAGATGGGGCCTCAATTTAACACCTCATCTGAAGAACGACATACTCAGGAGTGGAGCACCCACCCCCCACCCCTATGCTGTACTCTAGTATCAGCAATACATCTACCTGGTGTGGGAATAGAACTCATACTGTTTTTCATTTCATCTTCATTTTATTTCTCTCAGAAGGTACTTGAACTGGACTACAAGGGTCCCTTTGTATACACTCAGTTAAGAATATTACAGTGACTTTATAACAGTTTTCTAAAGTCAGTGGTAAAGTCTAGCATTTTAAAAGTCAATTGCACTTAATAATGTCAACAGAACATTAAATTCAGTACTGAAAACACTTAACTTGTGAAACTATGTTTTTAAGTTATTCATTTGTTAACCAGGTTAAAGAAATGGTCGTTAAGAACTCTTCAGTCGTGATCAGAAATGCAAGGCTAAATGCAGTATATATAAACACTTTACAAGAGCCAAAAACTGGAGTACCCAGAGAAAATCCACACCACTGACAAGAGGAAAACAAACATACTCTTCCCAGGACAGTTGCCTGATATTGAGATCAAATCCCATATCCTGAAGCTGTGAAACAGAAATCCTAACCCTCAAGCCACAGCGCTGCTCAGAAGTTCATGCTAATACCTGGCTGGTACAAAGTAGAATTCTGAAATCACTGCCTGTACAGGATGATGTCACCTGCATATAAAGCAATGCTGTCTGCAGGTATGAGAGTGGTAATGTCATTAATAAACAGAAAAATAGGAACAAGAAAGGATGCGTGCAGGACTCCAACAGTAAAGTGCCACAGTCAGTTTGTAGATTGCTTGAGTGGACTAGTAAGGCACTATTAGTAAGGCAGCTCTTGAAGTAGTTTACTTAGGGATCACTGAAGCCTAATACACTTAATTTTTTTCAGAAAGATGTTATGATCTACGTTTTCAAAGGGTCTGTAGAAATGCCCCAATTAGCCACCCTTTTTCCATAGATGGGAAGATTTTCTCCTTTGAAGCCATGATGAGCATACAACTGTCTAGATTTTTGTCTCATATTTCTGGCCTATTTCTCATAAAACTGTGGTTTTCTAGCAAATTAGTGGCAAATAATTGAGGACCAAAGTCAGAAAATAATAGCAGACATTTGAGTTTCAGTCTGCATATCCTTCAGAAAATTCATGCTAATGCAAAACCTGTTACTTTATCAACATTCTAAGTTTGTAAGAGCAATATTTCAAAAGCATCCCTATTTTTGGGCCTCTGTCTCCCCATTATTAGTGGCATTGCCCAGACTTCTTGCTTTAAGAGGTTGAGAGCTATGATGATGAGGGTCTATTAGGAGGCTTTATTTGTTCAGGTTGTCATACTTGTGGTCAAAGATTAGGTTTTTAGAAATCTTAGTGACTGGGCAGAGGACAGATATTGGACAGAATTCTTAGTGGAGGAGGCTGAGGAAGACTTTGTAATCTGGACGATCTGTGAGCGTTTGAACTGGGATGGTGCGTTTACAGTGGTAAGTGACAGACTGACTATACGAGACAGTGATTTTGAGAGTTGTTTTGCACACATTTTTAGTAATGCTGAGGGTATGCTACCAGGATTTGGGTTAAATTTATTGTCTAGCATTCTAAGGATTGTTTGGATGGATTTATTTATTTATATTTATTTATTTATTCCAGTTTGATAACCGGGGAGGTCCACTGGGCTCGGGGAGCCAGTTTTCAGTGAAGGCCCGGGGAGAAAAGCTCCAACAATACATAGTTACATGAATAATTACTAAGAAACTTTGCATTAATGACAAATAAACAGGTTTCAATTTGTCTAAAGTAGAAGGGTGCAGACCAGTTGGAGGGTAGTGGGGAGGTAAAAGCAGGGGATTATTGGGAGTGGTAAGAGAAGTAGAGGAGTGGGTGGTGGGGGTTGAAGATGATAGAGATGATGTTTAAGTTATTGTTGGTTGTGCAAGTCATTGAAAGTGGATAAAGTATCAATGCTGCTGTTATTGCTAATTGTATTAATATAGACGCATGATATGTCCATTATAACTTTCTAAATTTTTTAGGATGAACTGATGTAGCTTTGCGCCTTCTACATAGATTTGAGGATTTGTCTCTTTTAATTAGCTGTTTGCAGAAATGATGGTGGGATAGGAAAGTATGATAGCTGTTGATACTTTGTGATGTTTTCCAGAATCTCCAGGCTCTGTCCCAATCTGAAATGAGCCTCTTTAGGTTCAATTCTAGCCAGGGATCTTTTTACCCAGTAAAGCACCTTCTAGTGTCAAGTGTCTAGCAAATATTTTCTTGATGAGGGAATTAAATATGTGTAGCATGGTAGCTGGGCATCTGATTGATATAGAGGTGACCAGTCTAATATATTAATATCAGGGAATACTTCAACCTATTTAGCTTCTGATATATGTCTAGTTTATGATGGGGGGTACAGAATGTTTGAATGATAGCATTCTCTGGGTAGGGAAATGGTGGCTGTGAAAGAGACGTAGGAAACAAATGTCTTCTGGTAATCAATGTGGAATGTTGATAATAAATGGCTCCAGGAGGGACATATTTTCTGGAAATGGGTTTCTTCTGGTAGCTAAGGTTATCACTTGGGTGTGACTATACTGAGTGAGGAAGGAACTAAGTTGGGTGCCCCTACTGGAAAGTATGTCTAAGTTAAAGTCCCCTCAGTTGATTATTTCTTGTTTCTTCTAGTGTGTTTTAATATATTTGCTACAGTGTTTTCAAAAAGCACATGTGTGCAGGGACAGGAGATGTAAACTGCAGCTACTAGTAACAGTATACGTGCACCGATGTCACTGAGGAGAGGACCCAGTTAGAAGAACTTTCAGAGGAGGGAGAGCTTGCAGCTACTAAGGAGGTGGACAGGTTCAGCTGTTTTCCTCATTTGAAACAGAACTCCTCATCTTCCTCCTGCAGAAATGAGTATTATCTGCTGTTTATAAATGGAAGGAGGACTGTGACATGTCTGTGTGTGTGCATGTGTGTGTGTGTGTGTATGTGTGTGTGTATATCTATATATATATGGGTCTACTTCTGTTTGTCGAAAACACACTTTTTCGACACACAGAAGCTTGAACCCACTTAAGCGAAAGTGCGCTACATCGACAGTGCACTTTCGCAAAAGCCGATTCACCAAAGCACTTTACAGTGGGGACAAGGAAATATATCCTTTTCCCCACTGTAGGGTGATCTTGGAGTTAGTATATTTAAGTAGGGGGGTGTGGGGGCACAGCCCCCCACATGGGGGGTGCAGAGGGACTTGTCCCCCTAAAAAATACTATTTAAATTAGTTTGTTTTGAATCGGCTTTTACAAAAGTGCACTTTTGATGTAGTGCACTTTCGCTTTAGTGGGTTTCTACGTTTCTTGTTTGAGATTGTGAAATTTTGGTCAAGTAACATAGACCTATATATATATATATATATATATATATATATATATATATATTTTTTTTTTTTTTTTTTTTTTGGTCAAGTAACATAGACCCCTATATATATGTATACATATATAGGTGTATGACACTTTAGCATAATATCATAACAACAAACCACAGATGATCATTCAAAGATAAAGCAAATAAAACAATGTTTTGTTTTGTTTTTTTTTTGCAGGAGGATGCACCCCTTTAAGTAATTCCACTACAAGAGATGTACTGTACCTCAGTGAATAAATATTTTCTTAAGGAACTGAAAAAGAGAGGACAAAGTAGGGAGTTTCAAATTCACACATGAGCATCACTTTTCCCAAACACCCTAACATTTAAATTACAGCATAACAGATGCTTCTCACCTCTGCAAAATAAGCTGCCTTTCATGGAACAATCCTGCATTCTTCAAAGCTCTGAAGGAATTTCATTTATTAGGACTACTTTCAAATGCTCTATCACTGAAAGAGCTTTTAGCAGACTTGCAGTAGCCTCCTGGAGTAGTATCCCAGAAAATATCAGGTAAATTAACAATGTAGTTTAGTTCAGGCAGAAACTAAGAGATCATGTACCCAATGAGAATACATGTACATGTTTCATAGTTACTAGCTAAGTAACATTTATTGTTGTACTTTAGGTCTGTGTGTGCCTAAACCATGAATGGCAGCTAATCCTGATAACTATCATTTTTTGCACAATGTAAAACTACCCATTCAGAACTTTTGGCAAAAATGTTTTTTGCATATATATTTTATAAACAATCTCCACATTTTTCCCTTTCAACCATATTATTTCAATGTATGTGTACAACTAAAATATATATATAATATATATTTGCTAAATACTGATGTTTTATTGCAAATGCAACTTGTATTGTTAATATTGCTTATACTTTATTACAAACTCAAACTGTATTCTTTGTTATAGAGTTAAAAGATTTATGCATCACTTTACTCTCTTACAGGTAGCAGGAATCTTTCTTCTCCCTTCTATGCTCCGTGTTCCTCCATTTATACTATTATATTGTCATTAAATCTGCTTGAAAAAACATATAAAATGCACTGTTTATATCTGGTCTGCTATTGAGACGATACTGCTGTAGTGCCCTAAAGTTGGGTCAGTGAACTGAACTCCATCTGACTACTGACATCCCAACTTGTTCTGTTCCTTAATATTCTGTACACATCAAAGTACTCAATACTGACCCAAACCATGGAACCGGCCCTCTTTTCACGTATTGAATGTTTTCCACTTATATGCTCCTCCTTTGAAAAAACAAGTTCAGTAATGTAGTTTTTTAAAGGCATTTATAGTGAAAATATAACATTCTGCTAACAGTGATTTATCAGTTGATGTCAAAATCCAGAAACTGCTGCAGCATTTTTGGATAAATCAGTCTTGCAAGTGCATCATTATAAGTATGTTCCTTATATTTCCCGCCACTTCCTTGAGCTTAATGTTTTTATGTTTTTGCTTTTTTTTTATTAATCTGCAGTCCAATGTCCACTGACTTTCTCTGCCTAACAATTATTTTACTATTATTTTCCACGTAGTCTACCCTTGTATTCCCCTTCTTTTGTCTCTCCTTTCTTCTCCTCCTCCTATCTTTTCACTTCCATCCACTATTGACTGCTTCTCCATTTTCTGTTTACCTTCTAATTGAAACACTCCTTGTAATCTCTTGTAATCTCACTCTGTGTTTTGTTACTGATAATGATATTGCAGTGAATAAGTTTGCATTACATAAAATTATTACGTGTAGGTGTGTGAAAAAAAATTACCATACTTGCCTTTGTTTACATTGCATGCGATTCCTTTGATAAATTATTTGTACTAAGTATGTTGCATGCTTCTTTGCATATTTTATGCCATGTATAAATTATAGAGAATGTATGTTTAGTGTCTTAGAAACTGGCCTAAACTAATCCTGTTTATGACCTAATACTATGATCACTAGTAATTCCTTATGCAGCTCTTCTGTTTAAAATCACTTGAAGGTAGTTGACCATGTGGTTGCATGCAATATTATTTGCCCTTTGTTTTAATTTAGTTACTATATGCTTGCATCATTTCATCTTTATTCTTTTATCTGTATTTGTTTTGCATTTCTATTGGTATTTTACTTCTTTGCCCTGTACTGAAAATGAACTACTCCAGTTGGAATATCCCAGTCAACAAATGAAAATAAATAACTAAATAAATATATCCTTACATTTAAGTCTAACTGGTCATATTTCTAGAATAAATGGGAGTAGTACTTTTAACTTCAGTCCTATCTTCATACTTTCCCCATTGCAAAGAATCTGTATATTTTTAACAGTGATACCCTTTACATTTCTGAGAACATATTTTTACAGAAGCTCTATGTAGCACTGAGCCTTTATCTGTATTAATCAAAAGCACCTGATATTTTTAAACCTAGACCTTAATCACTGGTAAGGGAACAGATTATGTGCTTGATCCCTGTATTGCTGAATTACTGGTTTGTTTTTATTGTTAACTGCTTCTATACTGCAACACTTATCAGTGCTTATGTGGTTTCAGATGCATCACAACTCAATACAGATACCTATCACTTTGTTGTTGCATTTGGTAAAAATCAGTGTTATTTCTTGCATCGGCAGCACACTCTGTTTAGATAACTAATTAGTTACAAGTAAACAATACGGGTTTTAAAAAGTGTAGTTGTGTCCGTTTTATGACTAATCATTTTTACAGATTCTTGTTTGCATCATTAAAAGACAAATCCTCAGAAATAACAATTGTATGTTTCTGGAAAGTGCTTAATTATCATTAAATATTGCAGAAATCATAACTTTGTAATAAAAAAGCACTGTAATTATGCTCCAAATTCAAGAGAAAAAATACTTCCTAATGCATGAGACATTTTGATTCTGCTGTAAAAGTGAAAATATAGCCTTACAATAGTGATGGTCATATGAAAGAACACCTTTGAAAGCTGTATTATACTTTCCACTGCCCCACAAAGAGCATAAGCATGGCAAAGTTAAATGTATAAAAGATTTTAATGCAACTGGCTGATTAAATGTGATGTGCCCTTTGCTTCTTATTGACATTTGTGTGGTGGCACGAAGTGTGTGATGACTTTTAAAGCTGTCAGATACTTTGCACTCCCACACTTTTTAAGCTGTAATGCAGCTGAGCAGCTAAAACTCCCAATATCTATCGATCCATCCATCCACAACCCTTTTTTCTTATTTTTGCACATGGGATCGGGGTGTCACTTCAACACTGACAGTCATGTATATACCCCTAGGTGGCTAGCCCTGCCACAGTAATTCCGCCACACTACACACTCACACCTATGGCCAGTTTAGAGTGTCCAATCCACCTACTGCATGTCTTTGGAATATGGTCGGAAACTGGAGCACCCAGAGAAAACCGACACAAACACAGTGAGGACATGCAGACTCTGCACAGAAGGCTGTCCAGAAGAGAATCGAACCAGAGAACCTCTTGTTGTGGGGCGACAATGCTCTCCACTGCACCACTGTGCCGTCCCGTTATATTGCAAAGAATTATGATCTGCTCATACTAAAGTGCGCTATCCTGTTATAAGCATTTAAAGTGGGGTTTTTTTGTGAAAGTTTAGTGTATTTCTCTGCTAAAAAGAAAAAAAAAACAAAAAATATTCTTATTTACCACCTTTTCTAAGCTAGTCTAGTCCAGTTTTCAGGTTCTGCTGAATTCAGGACTGTGTTATAAGTTCCTGTGTTGCCCATATCCTTACTTGGATAGGAGGAAGCTTCTCTGTTCACCAGTGAGAGTGGGGAGCTTTGAGCAGCCTATCTGTCCCTGGAGGAGTGGTCTCAGCCCAGCAACTAGTAGTGTATTAGCCGTTTTGGGCTAATTCCTATCTCTTTCATCTCCCTGCCTTAAAACCCGGATTTGTGCGGTTTTGCGCACCATGCAGCGCCAGTTAGCTAGGGTTAAAGTATATCAGGCTCCACAAAGTCTGCTTTTCAATTTTTCCCTTAGAACTAGTCAAACTCTCAAATAAAGCACTCTAACTATCCTTTTACAGCCCAACACTTGCTCCAAGCTCTCAGTAAGCACTAATAAATGCTAACACTTTACTTCCCCTTTACTATACAGTAGCATAAGGCTCCCTATTCGTCCCTACTGGGCATAAAGTAAAACAGTTCATTCACCCATACAGGCATGTCCAAAGGGCAGTTTCAGGTATACTCTGCAGTCCAGCTGGTGAATCTGTGAATTTTGAGGCAATGTTACAATTGCCTTATGTACACAGACAACCCTCTCCTCCTTCCAACAAACACAAATGTATGTGAGAGATGCAACTATACAGCCAAACTGGAGGCCAAGTTCTCTCAACCCAAGGCTGGAACAGCCAGTCAGGAGGAGAAGGGAAACACTTGCACCACACTTCCAGTCTCACATACACCAGTCATACATGCACCAGCAAACAATACACATAAATACATGAAAACATACTTGGAGGCTCTAAATAAAAATCTGCCTAAGCAGCAGAGACCTCCAAAGCAGACATCCAAGCAACCTCCACCCTCAAACAACAACCACGTATCACATACTTCACAGAGTCAGTATACCACGCAACCACAGCCCTTAAGGCTTAACAACACAACCAATACACTAGTAATAGGTGACTCTGTTGTCAGGCACACTGACATTCCACTCACTAGACTGAACAAGGAGAAGGTTACTGTAAGCTGCCTGTCGGGTGCCAGGATCTGCCACATAACACAAGCACTCAGGTCCCTCCAAAACATGTACAAATATGACTGTCATTGCACATGTTGGTGTGAACGACCTGAGATGTACCTCCCTGGACTACATGAAAAGAGACATAGAGGAGCTCTCTGATCATGTAGCCCAGGCCGGTATGACCCTGACCCTGAGTAGCATCTTGCCCTCACCAAGAATGATGCCACAATACAAAGAAAAAGTCATCAGCTTTAACAATTGACTAAGCTATTGGTGTCAATCAAAGGGGATCCAGTGTCTGTCAGCCTGGGACAACATGCTTGACAAGCCACACTGCTTCACCAGAGATGGCTTGCACCTGTTGCCCCTAGGCTTTCGAATACTGGCCAAGACTCTTGCCACCCCCATAGTGCCTTTTTTAGGCAAGGCTCAAAAGACAAACCCACCTCCCTAAACAACACAAGTAACCAAAAACTGAGGGTAATGCTACTCAATGCCAGAAGTCTAAACCTCAAAATGCACACACTTGAGGCACTCCTTAGCATGGATAAAATCGATATCTGTGCAGTAACAGAAACCTGGTTCAAGGCTCCAGAGAGCACCCCAGCACTACCAGGATACAGCTCATATCATACCTTTCGGCCTCCGAACCTGGACCGAAATACAAAAGGAGGGGGTTTATCCATTTTCATAAAGGATACCCACACCTCCAGGTTAGTAGCACAGCACATGGCCTCGGAGACCATCCATGTGCAACTAACGGTGGGCAAAGCTGCTTTTCAGACCATAGCTTGCTACAGATCACCTACCTTGTCTCAGGACCCCCACTCAGCATTCCTGAGAACATTGGAAAATATAAAGGTCCTACCAAACACCATGATAATGGGAGATTTCAACTACCCAAACATTGACTGGGATAACTACTCAAGTGCAAACTCCTTTGCCCAACGCTTCTTAGAGTATATAAATTCAAATGCCCTGGAACAGCTGGTCACCATGTCCACAAGAGGGGATAACATATTGGACCTGATCATCACCAACATGGGGGAATCAGTGCTCCACACCAGAGATAAACCCCTTGCTGGTAAGATCACATCATAAACTAATCACACTGGACATCCACATCCCGACCCCACCCCCCGGTCAAGAAAACCACTGTGAAAAGCTTTTCAAAAGCCAACTTCTCACTTCTCAAGACCGAGGTGGAAAGTTTCCAAGCCCTCCTGCTAAAGGATAATGCTGCCCAAACCGCAGAATCCTTTACAAATGCATTCTATGAGCAGCTACAGGAATGCATGGATCAAGCCATCCCAAGTAAAACCAAGACTCACTCCTCCAAAAAGAGGAAACCAGTCTGGTGGTCCATGGCCATAAATAAACTATACAACAGAAGGAGGAAACTATTACATGATAGAGCAAAATCCCAAAAAGGAAAGGCATCACTGATCAATATCAGCAAGAAACTATGATTCCTCATAAAATCATCCAAGGCCAGTTTCAAAAGAAAAATTGCCAAAGACTCTAAAGATAACCACAAAGCTTTCTTTAGCTATGTCAAGAATCTAGGTGGAAACTCTCAGATATGCCCTGAGCTAGTGTAAAATGGCAAAAAATACACTGAACCAACCAACATTGCCAACATCCTGGCTGACGGGTTCAGTGCAAACTTTACCCTCCCCACCCCCAAAAGGGCCTGTGTCCATCCCAGAAGAATACAGAGCCCCAGACATCACAGGCAAGCAGGTAAAAACAGCCCTCTCCAAAGCTAAAAACACAGCATCAATGGGACTGGATGGTATCCCAGGCTGCATCTTACACGAGCTCCAAAATGAACTAAACCCTCACCTAAATTCACTGTTTAAACTCAGCCTTACCACAGGCTATGTACCCAAAGAATGGCATACAGCTACAGTCATCCCGCTCCACAAACGTGGTGCCACAACAGAACCTGGGAACTATCACCCTATAAGCCCGACTAGCCTGGTCTGCAAGGCTATGGAGTGAATAATCATGGATCTCATAAACAGAGACATTGGGAACCTCCAGACACTGGACCCTACCCAATTCGGCTTTGTTAAAGGCAGATCATGCCTCCTAAACCTAGTTGACTTCTTTGAAACAGTTACCAAGGCTATAGATGAATGAAAGGTAGTCCACACAGCCTACCTGGACCTCACTAAGGCCTTCGACACCATTCCCCACTCAGGCATCATAGATAAACTCACCAGCTTGAACATTAACCCCTATGTCACGAGATTGGTTGCCAACTGGCTCACGGATAGAACACACATGGTCAGAGTTGCGGGTGCCATGTCCGACTCTAAACCAGTCACAAGTGGCATCCCACAGGGCTCGGCCCTGGGACCCCTCCTGTTTGGTATATACTTCTCTGAGGTACAGGCAAGCATGGGAGGACTATGGCTAACCAAGTTCACAGATGACTGCAAAATGGGGGCCATAATCGACTCTCTGGCTAACACAGACATCCTCCAGAAGGGTCTCACAGAGACAGATATCTGGTGTCAGAACCATGGCCTCAAGCTAAATGCCAAAAAATGCATAGTCATCCCCTTTGGGAAAAACAAAGTGCCCACAAATGATCACATAGGTGGTAATCCACTAAGTACGAAAGATATAATTAGGGACCTGGGGACCCAGGTAGATAGCAACCTCTCCTTTGATAATCACATTGCCAAAGTGGCTAGAAATTCCTTCTATGTATCCCACCTAATTATGAAAGGGTTCACATCTAGATCAAGAGAGGTCATTGTGCCCCCTCTACTCATCACTCATTAGGCCCATAATAGAGTACAATGCCCTATTTGGAATGTACCTTACTCGACACCTGCAACAGCTAGAAAGGCCACAGAAGTACCTCACCAAGAGGATCATGGGCCTCAAACAGATGCCTTATGCAACTCGACTAAAGAAACTCCAGCTCTACTCAGTTGCTTACCGCCTGCTCAGAGGTGATTTCTGCCTGACGTATAAGGCCATGTCCAACCCGGAATTAATGGGCATGCGTAACCTCAAGAAAACCAAATCTCTTAGAGCCACACGCTCCAGTGAATTAAACCTCAACACAACATTAAACATGACATGCTGGAGGGATAGATTCCTGTCCCAGAGACTTCGCTCACTCTGGAATAGAATCCCAGTTTATGTTAGGCAGAGCCCCTCACTAACACTCTTCAAGAGAAATCTTGAAGAGTGGATGGGAAATCGCAAATTCACCCCGGGGATCACTTCAATGGCCCTGCTAGACAGAGGCCCAGAAAACTAATTTAAAAGGGAGGCGAAAGCCAACACATTCTGGCTAGGCTTATAAATGCCCTTGGGCAGATAGTCTAGTACCTACCTAATACCTATGAACCTATGAACCTATGAACCTATGAACAAATTATTTGTTAATGCATTTTCAAAATGGATTCCAGAAATTCACCTCAAGAACAAATTTCTTGATTCTATTTCTCAAACACATAAACAATTTTGCTATGACTGGTGACCTCCTAGTCATAACACTCTGCGTTACAGTGAAGTTCATATGTAAGACCCTCACTATAGCAAGCTTATCATAGTCAGGCATTATGTATGAACCATGCTATTAAAATGAAGTCAACCTTGTGCTGTCATAAATACTGCAGCCACTATAGTACTGCATCTGAAACTAATGTCTTTAAAAGTGGTAGCTCAGTGGGATGTCTCTCAGTATGTAATCCAATATGCTACATTGTGAACTCTATGTTCTGTAAAAGTCTGCAACTGCCTTTAGCCAAGGTTGTGGTTGAAATTGGTTAGGCCAGTCCACCCACCCAGTTAACAAATTAAAATAAATAAGCAGACAAAAACTAAACACATCTGCCCTTCTTAAAACAAACTAAAGCAAAAGAGGCAATCAGTTTCTCATAAAAATATGCCTTCATTCCAGAAATATAATTCTGATAATGTTAATCAGAAATTATTGTGAAATTATTTTTTATATAATACGAGTTGCTACTAACAAGGCCCAACCAGAAGCAGCACTACAGACAGAAGGTATGCTTTTTTTCTGTCCTTACTGAATCAAAAGTTGTAGTTAGCACAACTCATGCTGAGAAGCAGCTTTGTCAAAATTGTTCCATACAGCTCTACAAAACCATCATCTTTGACTGGTATTTTAACTGACAGACAGTGGTATATTCTAATATAGCAAACACAATATTTATTTTCCATATAAGAAAATGTTAAGTGTTTGCTAAGATATGCAGCAATTCAGCTAAAACTATATACATTAAATGAGTAGTCGACCCAAGTCTGGTACAGATAACAGTAATATCAGTGACTTGGTTTTGGAGATGAGTTGTGAAAGGTGAAGGGGCAATGGGGATTAAAGATGTATGGATGAGCATCTTTGGTGACTATCCTAGGGAGAAGGTCAGTGCTGTAATCACTTTTCTAGCAGCTTCCAGTGGAAGCAGGGAGTAGCAGCAAGAGCAATG